>NC_031770.1:86892359-87041787 GCF_001522545.3 Parus major
AGTCACAAATTTAATATGCCAATTAAGCTTTTTTTTTTAAAAAAAAACCAATCAAGATAAAATCATCAGTGTCAGTTTTGAAAGTTACAGTAGTTATGCTGGTTTCAATATTTGTTCTGAATTGTCCTTGACAGCTGAGGTGAATAAATCTTGTTATATAAATCATTATGAGTATTTTGAACTCCCTCAGGGTGGTTACAGAACTGTAGATGAAAAGGGGTTATTCAGTCAAACACAAACCTATTCTTCAAAGTTTCAGGATTTCTACCAAAATCACTTTGGAAAATGGAAAGCAAACGTAGCTCTTAAAAACACACAATATCCAAACCTAACAAAACAGACTTCAATGTTCCCATCCTCCCAGGATTTTTTGGTCTATTTTGTATTTGAAAAGTTACTGTTTTTCTGTTTGTCTTTTGTGTTTATTTCATAATGTGTCTCTGCTTGTCACAGAATCATAGATTCACAGATCCATTAGGGTTGGAAGGGATCTCTGGAGATCATATAGTCCAATCCCACTGGCAAGGCAGGGTCACCTGGAGCAAGTGAAAAAGGAGCATGTCCAGATGGGTTTTGAATGTCTCCACAGAGGGAAATTCCATTACCTCCCTGAGCAGCCTGTTCAGTGCTGTGCCATCCTTAATGTAAAGAAGTCCTTACTCATGTTGAGGTGTAACTTCTTGTGTTTTAGTTTATGACTGTTGCTCCTAATTCTGTCACAGTGCACCACAAAAAGAGTCTGGCACCATCCTCTTGGCACCTGCCTTTGAGATATTTATATGCTTTAGTGAGATGCTCTCTCAGTCTTCTCTTCCCTAGACTTAGTCACCAGACTGTAGTGCCAACTCTAATCTTTCTTTGTAAACTTTTAAAGAGCATTAATCTTTGAAATATTTAGTGTTATCTAACTTGACAAGGGTGTCCACTGTGTATTCGGTGTTACAACAGTTTCACATCTTTCAAAGGACAGGTGGGAAGTATGCTGATAATCTAACCATCAACCAGCAGCAGATTTCGATTCTTTAGGGTTATAAGTGGGCTAGAATGCAACTAATGGATAATTAGCTGGATGCATGAACAATTGAAACTGAGACATCTGTAAAATAATTACAATGTTTCACCCCTTAAATAAGTGTGAATGTGAAAATGCTCAGAATTTAAATAGTTCTAAGTCCACACAGTAACAGAGAATGATTACTAAATCACTCCTAGGGAGAAGATAGTAGTAGTCCATGATATTGGCTTTGTGCATGTTAGGGAAAAGTGTAGAAAACACTAAGCATCACTGTGCTATATTTCTTGATGTTCCAATAAAGTTTGTTGCCTATTAGAAAGGTCTCTCTGAATTTGTCGCAAATATAATGTTACATTGAAATATATTTCTAGTGAAATCATGGAAATGTAGAATCATTTTGTTTGTAAAAGACCTCTAAGATCATGGGCCATTTTGCTCAACATAGAAATACTGGTTTAGACTTTAAAAATACAGCAACTTTATATGGCAGTTAATACCTGCTGTATAGACCTACGTTTTAAGAAATTATTTTTTTGCTAGGTGTTGTTGAAACCTTCTTATGAAGCTCTGTGCTTGCAATACTGCTTTACTCTTTTTGTCATTAATGTTTCATGAATATCCAAATTCTTAGTATATATTTTTTCACAGGGTTATCTTTTGTATGTCTTTATTTGTGGGGAAAAAAAAATATGGGTAAACTAGAACCATGTGGGAAAGCTCACAGTGTCTTAACACAAAACATGACAGCTCCATAACACCAGGAAACTATTCAGCAATAACTCTTGTCTTCCTGAATCCAGAAAGTTCTGTTTGTTCGCATGTTTGGGTTTTTGACTTATGAAACCCTACTTCACAGGAAGCTAAAACATAATGCAAAAGTTTATGATCTTCTTTGTGTCCATGCAGCCTTTGCAGGCTTCAGCAGGGATGAGTAGAAAGAAGATGGAAAATGCAGAGAGGAAAATCAAGTTTACAGAGGAATTTTGATGGAGAAAAAAGAAAGTAATCTAAATTGTGAAACAAAGTGATGAAACAAAACCTGGCTTTTTGGTGGAAGAAAATAAAGGGGCTAGTAGACAGAAGTTGGATAAGGAATGCAACAGGACCAAGTAGGGGTTTTTAGTGGAGATCTGAGTTGGGAATACTCCTGAGTTGCAACAATCATGGAAAATGGGAGGAGAGCAAGGTCTGAACAGGAAGCAGGAAAGGCAAGGTAGGATGTGCAAGCAGGACCTTTTCGACAGCATAGTTCTTGTTATATATTTCAGTGGTAATTTTTTTTTTTTCATATACCTGTCAAATTTTTCTTTTTGATCATAGGCAGATTAATTTTTACTGAGCAGAATCAATGCTAAAAGCATGGCCTTTTATGGACTTATAATTTATGGAATAATATAATAATAATATTTGTGAGGTTAAACAATATGTTTTAGTCCCTTCTAGTCCATTTCTCTAATTTTTTTTCAAAAATGAAGTTTATTGGTAGCTTGAAACAAGGAGTATAGTCTAGTCTGCAAATATAAGTAGAGCACTTATTCCATGACATATTTGCTATGGAGAATTTATTAACATGCCAATTGTTTTGCCAGGATTGAAATCAAGTGCTGTTCTGCTGGAATAAAATAGAAAGTGAGAAAGAGGCTATGAATAAGGAGAGTACCATTGTAAGAGAGAAGGTGGACTGTGCTCTTTTTCCTACACTGGAGAAAAGAAACTTCTATGATGTCATGCAGCAAAATCAAGATACTGTAAAGCTAGAGGTGCCGTTCCTATTATACTTTTTTATCTATTTATATTAAGTACTATTATGGCTGGAGAAATGATGGACAGACTTCTTGAAAGCACAGTTCTATAATGCTTGGATTTATAACATCAGAGTTTCTTTGAAAATAAGCTAATTATGTAAGGACTATGAAGTTTCACATTCCCTAGGTCTTATGTATTTTAAAATTTAGAGGCTAAGTTTGACAACAAAAATACCTGTGTAGTCTGTACTTAGTCCCTTCAAAAAAGTATGTTGCTATCACTGCTGAAATACACCTTTGCTTTGGCTCCCTGCTCTTCTCAGACACCGCTCAGTCCTTTTTCTGGTAGTAAATCTTGCTATGTTTATCCCAATGGGGCAGGTTTGCTTTGAAGGAAGGATCCTTCCTTCTTCACCTCCCTTGCAGTTTCTGCTCGCTAGTAATGCAGTAGAAGGGCAAAAGCTAATGGGGTATTTCCTCTTTGCTGCTGAGAGCCATCCCTCAAAGGATAAACTGTGAACAAAGATAAAGCCTCTGCCATCACTAAGTTAATCTCTACGTTAAAGAACCTGTCTTTGAGCACACAGTATACTGTGGTTAAATTCTTGAAGGTGGAGAGGGAAAGGAGACAAAGTGAATGTCAGGGAAATAGGATAAATGTTCGCTGACTTAAATGAAAAAAGCTTTTCATATAAGCAATCACTAGGGAAAATACAGAAAATCCAAAATATAGAAATTTAAGTCTTGGGATCTTGTTGAGTGAAAAATATGAGAAATTAGATAGTGTTTTGACTTATAAAAAGATATAGGTTGAGCCAATATATTTTCTCAAGTGTATGTTCTCAGTGGTATTTTTGAAGTCAAGAAGTATTGAGTGCTTTATCTGCTCACAGATTTATTAATTAGACTGAGTGAATGAGTGGGTTTTGGAGGAAGATGTGGTGGAGGTAAAGTGGCAGGGAAAGGAAAGGTAAAGTAGTCTGGGCTTTTTAGACCTACCCTCTTCCTCACTTATTTATTCAGTGTTTCTATCCCTTGTCTCTGTGTCTCTCTCTGAATCTGTCTTATGCTACAACTCTCTGATCAGAAGTTAATAATTTTATTCACAGTATAATGTGTCTTAAAATCACATAATTTCTGATACTGATGAACCTATACCCCTGTTGCAAATAAACAAGTTGTCCTCCTTCAAGAGTCACCTGAATTTGCTTTATTTTTGAAGTACATTTTAGCATCAGGATGTGAATGTCATTCTTTTCTTTGTGCAATAATGCTTCAAAGTGTAACTCTATGTCAAGTGCCATATAAAACTGAGATTGAAATGATATTGTCAACAGCTGTAAAAAAGTCAACAAAAACCAAAAAACCCTACACAGCAGTTAATTTCAGAACTACGAAGCATTGACAGCTACCCTATAACCTTGCGATCAAGCAGAAAGCATCTTCATATCTTTTTTTTAAAATCCATTTGCTTTATGGAAAGTCAGTAGATATTATATGGCCAAAGAATATTTGTATAAATATTCAGATTTTGTTTGTATATTTGTATATAAAGGATAAACTATCATTTGTCCAAACATCTAAACAATAAAAAAAATCCTCTCATATGCATGGTGTTTGAACAAAAACAGTGATTGAACCTGAATAGAGGTGTTAAAAATTCAGTTAATTTTTAAAGAATATTTGGAGAGTGCTACCTGTGTAAGGTTCAATTTAAGAGAGACAACAGTATTGTGTGAAAGTGTTCAGCCAAGTGGTTGCCAATAACTACTTTACACTGACAAGTGAGTTTAGGTTTAGGTATTTTGTTTTACATTTCAATCACTTACATATTTCCAGAGAGGTTTAGTTATACGTGTTTTAGAATCATTCACTGAAGGATTAAAAGAATTAGGATTGTGTCAAACTTAGGTGATAGTAAATTATATTTTTGGCAAACACAGTAAAATTATATAA
Organism: Parus major; assembly: GCF_001522545.3. Lineage (NCBI taxonomy): Eukaryota > Metazoa > Chordata > Aves > Passeriformes > Paridae > Parus > Parus major. Next base: position 86,897,076 of record NC_031770.1, read on the forward strand.
AAAGAACATGAATTTTCAAGGACTTTTTTATTGTTGGTGATTTTTCAACTTGACCTAATTTCCAGGTAGCATCTACCTTTTAATAGAAAACAAAGATCACAGAAAACCCTTTAATATATACTGACTTCATTTTTACCTTTTTTTAAACAAGGGTAGAGGGGAACAAACCTCCCTTCTTATAGCTCAAATATCACATTTTGTGAATGCTGTCATTTCATGATTGCTTAAAGCAGAAATTGTGGTTGCAAACACTACCATTATTTTTCCCCTTTCACAATAGAAGAACGAATTAGAAAATAAATAATCATGCAACTTTAGTTCTTACTATTCATTTAATCTATATGAGATATTCATCGTTCTAGTAGATCTCTATCTTTACAATCTAAACAAGTCTCAACTAATATGTGATAATTTATGGCATCTGATATGAAAAGGATTTTCATACCTACATAAATTTGCTAGTACACCTATGTAAGAATGCTTTGTAGATCCAAAATTCTGAAACCTAATCTGTTCTGTGCATTGGTTATTGCCTTTAAAAAATGAGGGGGGCTGGGGGATGGCATTTATTCCCAAAAGTATTAACAAAGGAATAGAAGTAGAAATGTATTTAGGAGAACTTTTCAAATGTCTTCAAATCATCTTTATAATGCACGTAGCAGCTCTGTAAATCTGAGTGGTAGATAGCAGTTCATCATTCTTTTTCTCAGAGTACATGCTACCATATTTAAAAAAAATATATTTTGAAGCTTAACTTATTGGAAAATAGCTGTGCTACTCCTTAGGCTCTGGAAGAGGTGAGGGAAGTTTGAGGACTCTGTGGCTTTGATTACCTGTGGAAAGTTAGATATTGTTCCATGCAGGCAGAGGACACAATGTCCAGAATGTTTTGTAGCAAACAGCTATCTTCTATTTCCTGCAACAGAGAACAACATTCATACAGAGAGATGTGTCACAGTGATATTGAACATCTGAAAAACTACAATTGCAGTGCCCCAATCAACAATTTTCCAGTTGCAAATATACACAGTAAAAATTGAATCAATGTACACAAATTGTTGAACTTTCTTATGCCACTTTCCTGTGCCAGAGGAGACCATTACTCTGACTGCAAGAAAATAATATTTTTTCAGGATTTAACTAGCCAACTAAAGAGATGCCCTTCTCAGAGGATAAGCTCTCATCTGTGGGATATTATGCAGAAGACTGGCATAAACTATATTAAGAGGTTGCTAAGGTCTGCTGATTTTGTAAGTGAGGTGATAGTATTACATGTAGTCAGAGTGAAAAACATGGTTTTAACAACTGCTGTTACAGCTTAAAAGACAGAATAATTTTGTGCAGTAAATAGTGTGGTGGGTCTGATTAATATTTTAGTTCTGAGTGGTTTTACATGTCCAGGAAGGTTTCAGAAGTAAGAATTCTAGAAATCATAGAATTATGGAATATTCTGAGATGGAAGGGACCCATCAGGATCATCAAGTCCAGCTCCTAGCCCTGTGCAGGACATCCCAAGAATCACACCATGTGCATGGAAGTGTTGTCCAAATACCTATAGAACTCTGTCAGGTTTGGTGCTGTGACCACATCTCTGGGGAGCCTGTTCCAGTGCCCACCCACCCTCTGGGTTAAGAACATTGTCCTGATATCCAACCTAAACCTCCCCTGACTCAGCTTCATCCTGTTTTCTTGAGTCCTGTCACTGATCACAAGGGTGAAGAGATGATAACTGGCCCTCTGCTTCTGCTTATGAAGATATTGAAGAGCCCAATGAGGTCTCTCCTCAGTCCTTACTTCTATAGGCTGAACAAACCAAGTGACTTTCTTTGAAAAAAGCATACAACTGTGAGAAATAAACTACCTTACCATACAAGTAATGCTAAATTAAGACTTAAACTTGAGGAGGTTTTGGCATAAACACTGAAATTACAGTGAAAGGCAGGGCTGTGTAAATTAAGCTGGCTGTGAGGTCAGCTTCACATAGAGGTAGATAGATTGGTCAGGAGGGAGCTGGAATCCAAGGCTGTGAAGTCAAAAGAAGCACAAATTTAGGAAGAGGTAGTGCTGTCAGTCCACTTAATGTGCTAGTGTATGTGAAGTAGAAACAGTGGAATTAAATTATTGTTAGAGCCTGTAAAAGGAAAACAGGTTGGCAGACTGGGCTGCTGTTGTAATGCATTTAGAAAAAATGGTATAATCCTGGAATGTACCCCTGAAATACAGAATGTTAGCTCCTTCCCCTTATCTCCTCCTCCCCAGTTTTTCCTTATTGGCTCTAAGACTGTGTGACCGTTCCCCCTTCCCCTGACTTCAAAAAGGAGTGCATTACCAGTTTCTTCTTTCCCCACCCAATCCCAGGAATAAAGCTGGAATACCATCTCAGGAAGGAGAGAGCCTCGTTTTCATCCCCATACCTCTCACTATTAAAATCTTCCCCCTTCTCTGGGCTACAGCAGGGTGGACTGTGGTCACAGAGAGGCAGGGGAACATATAAAAAATAGCAGGCTGCAGCTCTGCTGAGAAAAGCCTGGATGTCTGCAAGCTGAGTGTAAGCCAGCAGTGTTCTGGTAGTGGTGGTATATTTCCCTTGTTCTTGTGCTGTTATTCTCATGTCCATCTTCCTGCAAACTCTGATGGTGTCATTATGGTGGGTTTTCTTGGGGAGAAAATTCCAATCGCATCCTTATCACTTCATTTCCCTGCCCCCCACTCCCCTTTTTCAACCTAGCTGTTGTATCTTTTGTTTTGCATTAAAGAACACAATAAGATGCACAAACACAGCTCAAACAGTTAGTGGGCAGCAGCATCTGTCCGTGACCAAAACATGTCAATGCTAACAAAATCATAAGCATGAACAATCTGTAAGGAGTGTGAGTAGCTCCTAATGAAAATTGCTTGGCTATTGTGGTAAAGCTTGTGCACCAGAAAGGATGTGCACAAAGGATGCCCAAGGAGTGGTCATCTGTCATTAGTCTACGCACTTAGAGGTAAAATCTTCAGATATATATCTAATATACTGGTCTTTGTCCGTCACTGTACAGATTCTAAGTATTTCTTTGGTGTTTTTTTTTTCCTCTCACCCTTTGGAATTGTGGATTCTCAACGCAGTGGTGGTTATATGACAGCATTTCTTCATCTTAAAGAGTGCACAAGTTCTATTTAAAGAAAATTACTGGAATAAAAGTGCAATATTGCTTTTGAAGACCAGTAACTGCAGATTCTTAATTACACAAGTGAGAAATATTTATTTGTTAAATTTTTTATCTGTACCACTTTTCAGTGCACTTTATAATCTTTACACTTCAAGTGTATTTTAAAAAAAAAAGGAATGAGAAAATGAATATACTTCTTTTTGGGCTCAGGACAATTAATAAGCACTTCTCAATCACTTAGATTCACTTAGATACACTGAATGTAAAGTTCATTTATCCTTTTTCCAAAGGCAATTTTAATATCTACCATAACAAGTCCGATCCTGGAGAATAGAACAGTAGATATTGACTGGAAAAATTAAAAAATATGGAAATGAAAACAAACTAGTGCATTTGCAGCTAGTTTTTCTTTCTTAGGAAATATAGATGTAAATTAATAAAAATTAAAAAATAATTTTTCTGTTGGAAAATGGTGAATGCCTTGTTAATGTTTCTCATGTCACCCATAGCCTTCTAGACCACTCTCCTACTATACTTCCACTCTTCCCACTCTATTTACTATGAAGGTGTTCATTCTTCTATGCTGTTTTCCCAGTTCTATACTGCCAGTCTATGAGATACTGGACCAGACCACTGAGTATTCATAGTACGGGGACATCACCAGTACGTGAGCCTAATAAGATCTTTCTGTTTCCTTGTCTTGTTGTTCTTTAATTCGATATTGCAAAAGCCTTCTACATTATTTTCATCTGGTATTAATAGGCATCAGCTCAGAAACTTAAGCCATTGCTAGAACTGAAAGGGTAAATGTAACTCTGTGGTTTGGGGGAGTTATTTTAGCTTTTATCAGGGTGAGGGGTAAAGGCTGAAGAGTCATAGTGGACACCTGATTTTAAAAACAATAAAGTGAAAGTTCATGGTTATTTTTGTCACCGTGACTTTTACAGTATAAATTACAATTCACTGTAGGAATAAGTTTAGTAACTGTTTTATGCCAGGTATCTCACAGTTTATTATCAAATTTCTCAACCACAGCTCCTATTATAAATTTAGTTAAATTGTATGTGTGCACATGTGTAGAAAATGATTTATTTTTTGGTTTTGGCCTCCAGAATGACACAGAGGTAGGTATTATGCAATTTATCAACCTCTCTTTCTCAGAATCAGGTTCTTCTCAGTCAAGACTCCTTATCCTTTGCTCTCATGATCAGACCATTATTTTCAGTGACTCTGCATCATTTCCACATCTTCATTAGAGGCAGGAGAGACATGAAATTCTTTATTTTGAGCAAACCTATGTCCCAGGAAGAGTGAGATTTAAAACTAAGATGTCAGAATACACAGGCAGAATCAGTAGTGATGCAGGTAAGTGCACATAGTTGTAATTAAAAGCAGCCTTTACATACGACGAGAGATTTCAATTAGGGCAACTGACTTCTTGCTTTGAAAAATGAAACTTGAGAGCATGTTTGTGCCTCCTTTCCCTCTTCCAAATCCATACAGATGAGAATTCCAAGAGAAAAGTTCAAACCAGAACACAAGTGAAGCCGTGGAAGGCAATGATACCATTTCTAGCTTCTTTGAAAAAGAGAGAAATACAGCTAATGTTGAACAATGTCTAGCCACTGGAAGATAGCAGCAACATACTAAATCACAGCCCTGTTGTGTTTTATATATGTCCTCCAGTCATGAATCAGATGTCAGATCATCCCTAGAAGTGTTTCAATGTTGGCTATTTCAAAATGGTCCACATTTCAGTACTGCTCTTCTTCAAATTGATAAAAGACTTATATTAGGTTTCTTTTTGTACCAGAGAGTTGGCACTGAGCACTTTTACAGTGCGTGGATAGTCCCCACCTCACTGCAGAAAAGTAATGATTCCAGGATTTCTCTTCATCTACTTTCTTGGGTACAGTCAGTTTTGTGTTCACAGCTTAGCACACATCAGTAAGATTTGAGTCTTCACCAAAGTTGCCTACTCTCTTTCTAGTTCTGGGTGATAACTTCAAGCTTCTGAAGTTATTCTCAGTTCACAAAGATTGAAATCCTCTTTCATAAACTCTGAGCTATATATGAAAAGTAGGTAGCAGCTACAGTACCTCTAGCACTGCAGTTCTTAAAAAGAGCTAAATAACTAGCAAGTACATTGAGGAAGACCCTGACCCCTTTCTTCAGGAAGGGATCTGACAGATAGAGTCGACCTTCAGCAGCAGTAAATCAAAAGTACCTGTACATTCTGGTTATTCTACCAATTACAGTTCATCAGTTTTCCGAACATTTTTTGATGCCTGACCCCTCATGGGCCTTGTGAAATGAACTTCTGTGAAAACATGAACCTTTGTTTAAGGACTAGATCCAGTAAAGCATTTCATACCAGTAAAATAGTACCATCACTGTATAAACAATTAGAATATCAATCTATTTAATACACTAAAAGCACATGGGAGAAAATGTCATAAGTATGATGAGACAGGAGACAATGATGGTCAGAGATAATTGAAAGAAAAGAACAAAAGTCTGACATTTCATTAGAAGAGGGAAAGGGAAGGCAAAGTTTGATCAATAGAAATGTTTTTAAAAGATGTGTTGGTAAAAGAGAGGAGCAGTCAATCACTGTGAAAGGTAACAACAGAGCCATAAGCAGTGTACATAACTTACAGTTTTGGTGATGCGTGTCTTATAGACAGCTTTATACCCTCCTGTGACAATAAAATGTGTTTCCTTCTTTGTTTTAGGAGAGGAAAGCACTCTAAGAACGTGGTGGTTATTAATAAATGTGTCTGCCATTACTTTTTAGACTTCCTAATGCACACTGTAGTAAAAAAAACAAACACAAAAACAACACACACACCATTCTTAAGCTCTCTATAATGGCTTTTGTTATTTGGAAATTCAGAAAATTTCCTATCAGCTGAAGGCTTTCTTTCCAAATGATATGGTCCTAATAGCTGTTTACATGAGAAATGGCACCATGCTCACAATCTGTCATTGCTGGTTCCTGCAGTTTCCTGGTCTCTGGATGTCAGTAGCTTCTCCATTCGGCCACAGCTGCAAAATCTTTTTCAGGCAGCTGCAATCAGCAAAAGCTGTATCAGATTTTTCAGGAACAATTCAAGATCAATTCAAGAACAATTTCTGTTAAACTGTTTATCAGTCATTGGAGTGGGGAATATGTAATGGATGAAAACTGCGTCTACACAAGAGACATCTAAAATTGCCACAGAAACTGTGTTTCCAATTCAAATTTGGACAAAGGGGAAAGAAAACCTGCTCCAATATAGAATGAATAAAAAAGTTACAGTTTGGAGCTAGAGAGCACTCATTTTGAGGAAGATTACTGGCAAACTGGGGTTTCTTCACATAAATAGTCCTAATAAAAGTCCCATCAGTACACTCATATACAGCAAGGTGCTTCTGTCCTCTCACAGGGCCTTGCATTTCTCTAATATTTAATTCTAAAATTCAAAAAAAGTATTAAGTTGGGAGTAGGTAAATAGTTCTCCAGTATCTAATCTCAGCAGGCTTTATTGAAGGGCTTTTTAATCAGAACCTTTTCTGTCATTTACTCCAAATTCTACTTTGGATATGCTTTGCTAAGAACTATTTTTCTCTATAGATTAAACAATTATATTTTAATCTGTTAGAAATACCTCTGTTAAGGTTAAAATGCTGAATGAAAAAATGAATCACAATGATTTTCCAGTGTTCAATTTCAGGTCACTGCTTCATGATTTAGACAAAATGAGACAGGAAATGAATTTTGCACTGATCCTCCTCAGTGCCTACTGTGATTCTTCTGCTAATGGACTTGGGGCATTTGCAAAGCAAATTTGTAAAGCAAAAATTCTCTGCGAAGAGAATTGGGTTTCTGTGCCAGGAACAAGAAAGGTAAACATTAAACAGTACCATGTCAAATGATTATTTGATTACATCTTTTTGTGAATCTGGTCCTTTAAAAGAACCCTGAAGATTAGTAAAATGAATCTAAGCAACAAAATTATTTCAAAGGCTTGTATCTGTACTACTCTGAGAAGTTTTTCAGGATATATGAAATGTGTATCTTGATGCGTAAAAGAAAGTAATCAAAGACATAAAGTTTTAAATAGGATAGTGCCTGTCACAGAATCTCCTTCAGTCATCAGCAGCTACCCATGTTTGGAAAAGGACTGGATAAAATCTGCCATAGACTAAAACTAAATGTGTGAGCCCCCATAGATCTGTATCTATAGATATTTGACAAGAAAGTCCAGTGAAATCACTGCAGTCTGGTGAGACAGAAAATTGTGCCTGTTTGTATCCTTCTATGCTGTTCTGGCAAAAAGTACTCAATTCTCTGTAAAACAGATTGGCTCCCTCTGTCTCTTACTGAAGAATTAAATCCCGTCCTTATCAAAGTGACACTGAAATTTTAAGCAGTTTAAGGTTTGGTAATTCAGGGTACTGAGGCTGTATTATCTTGTGTCCTTTGCTCTTGCTTTAATGTGCTGTTACCTGAGTCACTCTGGAGAGATTTAACAGTCTACAGTTGTGGACATGGTACTAAGATCTCTGTATGCTAATTTTAGCATCTCTAACTTGTCTCTGAGTAATTTGAAGTTTCATTATAAGATACTCTGAATCCAAGGCAATGTCCCACATCTAGTAGAATTGCTTAAAACTAAGCTTACACAGAAATAGGTCTTTTTAGTTTCAACTTTCTTTTAGAATGCATTTCTGAATATTAAAATTTTCTGTTTCATGTGTTATCCTTCTGAGACTCATACATACAGAGGCAAATTTATTTTCTTAAAATGATTCTAAAAAATATTTTTATAAAAACTAAATACACAGTGTGTTATCAGAAGAGAGCAAACAGGGTGAATGAGCTGTATATTGTGACGACAAAATCATAATCAAAACTCTCACAAAAGAAAAAGAGGAAAATATATCATCTTATACTTTTCTTAAGCTCATAGTAATGTTAGTGCATAAATACAGAAGAAAACAAGGCTTTCATGAACTAGAAAAAAATTAGACCAAAAGACAGGGCTGTCACAAGATGAAAGAAAACTGTTTGCATGTATTGAAAGCCTTTAGATACTTCTCACACCTTCAGTCTAAGAGAATTTCATATCAACATATAGAAACATCCAAGGAAGACCTTCATATTAAATCTGACTCACTTTTTTAAAGCTTCTGTCCAATTTTCTCTGTAAGGACTGTCTTTTGGAAATTCTTATACACTTGAACCTTCATCTAGTATGCTCAAGCTCTGTTTTGTGGTTATGTTGTTCAACCTGAAAATTTGAGTCTATCCAGTAACTTTATTCACGTGCTAGTATGATTTGAGATAGATAGATAGATAGATAGATAGATACATACATACATACTTACATACATACATACATACATATAAACAGTTTCTTAGTTTTGGACAGAATAAGCAAATTTGTACTGAGAAAAAAAATTGTACTCAGAAAAATATGGTTTTAGTTCTATAAGAAAAACAATAAGTTACTAATATTGTCAAAATAGTCTGTGGACTTAATACGTAAATTCTGAATTTTAGAATAGTATTGACAATCAGGTCCCTTAAAACAGCCATGGGAAATAAAAATTGGAAAACATAATTCACGAGTTAACGTTAATTAATCTTTTCCAATTTTTAAAGTTTTCATTCTCATTGAGAGATCATTGAGAATGTCTTAACAGAAAACTGTCCTGAGACAGAGATAGGAAAACCAATATACTGACTGCCTTTTCAATGTACCCAGAGATAGAAGAAAGATCTCTTAAAGGATGCATAGCAATTTCTGCCAGAGGATTCCAAGGCAGAGGAAAAATGCTTCTGAATTAACACTTGCCCTAGAAAGTTTGTCTTTGACACTCTCTACCATTCTGTTATTAATCTTTTCAACTGACTTCCTTCTTGTTCCAGACACACATTATTTTTCTTACTTGTTTTCTTATCTTCTTACTTTTTCTTTTTTTTTTTCCTGTCACTGGTCTCATTTTCTCTTTATATTAATGGGGAGAAATTTTATCTACAGTTCTTTGGCAGGAGTCTTTCATTTTTGCACACCTCATTCTTTTATCTTAATTAACTGTGGCTTAGTTTTTTGGTCGTCTACCAATTCTTCCTTCATGTTCATCTACATCTCCAGGTACATTAAATCAGAAAATGGCTGCTTTTGTTTGTTCAATCCTCTTTTTTTGAGACTAGGCTCTTTCTGTTATCATTAAAATATGCTGATCATTCAAAAACATCCTATATTGTACCCCTCTGTGTGAATACCTTTCTATACCTTATAGATCTCATTGAAGAAGACTGTCTGCAACTGAGAAGTAGCAATATTTTTCAGCAATCTATGCCTAGTACTTGGGGCAAAAGACGAACAAGAGAAAGAAAATACAAAGCCGTTCTTTTCCCTCAATATATCGTTCAGTCCTGAAATGACTATAATTAAAAAAAGTCATTGAACTTGCTTTTATGTTTATTTGTTTATATGCTCCTGCATACATTACTGGCACACTTTTAATGAATTGGTCTCTGATGTTTTATAATCAACACTATTTTGTATATAGTAATCAGAACTCCATTTTATTCGCAGGGTCCTTTATCAAACTGATTTCTCATCAAATTGCATCCTCAAATTCTACCATACTAAAGATAATAGAATTGTAAAGATGTAATTTAAAGTCTATTTTGGGAATAGTCAGCTTCCATAGAAGTTGCCCAAGGAAATGCTTGACCTGCAGAAACTTTATTACTAGTGATTTTGTTCTTTTTCTTGATTAGGTATCAAGTTGACTTTCAGATCCTGACCTCTTTCCACCAAGGAAATAATTTTCTTATGAACTTTTGAACAATCATGCACCACCAGGCACAGAATTTACAAGACAATTTAGCCATCTGTTTTTAAAGTATACCTATCCTGTCCACCCCCCGACCTTTTTTATTTTTTTTTAATCAACCTTAATAAAATGGCAAGTACAACTTTTATGACGCTTCAGACAGGACTAGAATAATAATGTGTGCTATGAAATAGGAAAAAAAAAACTAAGTGTGGCCAATGTTTTTCAGCATTCTAAAATGCCTTTTTTATTTTTGCTGCTAAAAACACTTGAAAATAATAAATTAAGTAGATATGGGTGGATCTGGCTGCTTCTCCATATCCTCATACTGATATCTTAGCAAGCATACTTGCTCAACTCAGAATTTTGTAGAGGGAATTTTGTAAATGCATAACAAAATAATACATTTTTCTAAATGGCAATGCTTTGAGCAAATTATTTATCTCAATAATAATAATATTAGTTTGTTGTTGTAGATTTTGTTAAAATATTGAACTTATGCTGTTCTGCAGTCTTTATTTCTTCTATTACAGTTAAGTCTCTCTGTTATAATGGGTTAAGCTGATCTTTAACCGAGATATTTAATGGAATGCCATACTACTCAAGTCCACTTACATGTTTCAGATGACCACAAACTACTACAGAACTTGAATAGAGACTGCTAGATAACTTGAATATGTGGCATAACATTTCCATGAAGTTCTAAATAGCTTTGAATATTTCATGTCTGCATTTTGTTGACTGTGTTTTGAGGATGAGCACAGAACTGGGATAGAAGCAACCAACAACCCTTTACTCCGGTCACTCCCCTCAGTGACTGAAGACAGAGCTGTTCTCAGGACCTCAAGTGCCTGCTGGGGTGACAGGTGTTACAAAGCTCTTTTGACTTTAATGTTGACAATGGACTGACAAAAGGGGGAGAAAGATGAAAGGGATTAGGGTTTTCCCACTAACTGCGTCCTTGAGCTGTACAATAACCAAAACCAAATTTCCAATTCATCATTTAGTGTTTTGAGGGGTTTTTTCCTACGAAGTAAAGCATGATGAATATCTGGCTTGCAAAACTATAAACTGTGTCTTACATTTCCAGAGGAAGAGTTGCTGGTCCCTGTCATGTGGACTTCAGTCACTAGGTGATCACTGTGTATCTTGCAGGGAATTTCAGTTCTACCTCTGCAAGATAAAAAGTTACACAGTCTTAGATTTTGTCCTGCTATTCAGTATTTTGGGGAGGTTTATATATATATATATTTATATATGGTCTACTTATGTATAGAACCAGGAGACAAACATTTGAGTTCCAATATTCCTATGAAATGATCAAATAATGCTGTTGACATTGAACAGATGTCATGAAAAGGGTCCATAAAGATCCCATATAGACACTGTGACCATAAGTGGAAAATATGTTTTCAAATTCATACTTACAAACCAAGCTTCCCAAGTGCAAATTTTCAGTGACAATTTCGGATCTTAATGCTCTTACCCTGGAGAAAGAAGACAGGTGGCAATGTTCCTTCCTAAAACAATTTCTAGTTTCTAATGGGAATTTATTGCTTTCTAAAGAATTTGCTGCAGTTAGCTTCTAGTGTGACTTATACCTTTGTTGTTTGATTTTCTTTCTGACAATTACTGAGAGTGTTTTGTGTGTGCTGCTAACCTTGGTCTGTATATGCTTGTTCTGAATTGTCCCAACCCTGAAATATAGACAAAGCTAGAGGAGAGAAAGTAGCAAGCTAATTTCTTTCCCCTTAGTACAGTTCACACAAAAACATTTTTGTAAATGTAAACATTTTGCAGTCGTAAAACAGACATATCTTAGTTTACTGTGCATTGAAATGAGGAACTTGAGACAAAAATGCAGGCTCTGCTAAAGGAACACAGAGGTATACATGGGGGAAGGCCATTATCACTGTATGCCATGACTTCTAATATTTCTTGCTTCTAAGTGAGGCGTGCAAATTTTTTTCGTGCACAGTCTAGCAAGGAGTTCACTGAACTAAAAGTCAGGTACAGGACTTAGTTTCTGTGTAAAGTTGCATATTTCTTTATTCCCTGTGGCCATGTGGCTTATGGGGATTATCCCCTGAAAAGTGCTGCAGTCAAAACTGTTACTTTGTTTCACTACAGCCTTATTATAATGTGGCTTTAATGTAAATACGTCAAATAACTGATTCTGAAATAAAGAAGGAATGAATTAAAATTGCCTTGAAATATTTTTTTTAATTTTTAATTATTTTTTTTTTAAATGAAGGCATTTGTTGTACGTAGATATTTCTCATTAAATAGAGAATTCATAGATGTGCTTCATTGCCTCTACAATGGGAAATGTATTTTTCAAGAAAACATGTCTTTGAAATTCCTTGATTTGAATTTATTTCATACATACAGATGTAAAATAATAATAATAGTAATAATAGCAATAATAATCAGTAAAAACAACCCCCAAACTAACAAAAGGTCAGTGAATGCTCAGTGTTCAAATAAGGGATATAAAAATGGGGAAGGGCCTAGAGGGGAAGCCATACGAGGCACTAATATCTTCTCTCTGGTGACCAGTGACAGGATTCAAGGGAACAGCCTGAAGTTGTGTCAGAAGAGGTTTGGACTGGATATTAGAAAAAGGTTTTTTACCCAGAGGGTGGCTGGGCACTGGAACAGGCTCCCCAGGGAAGTGGTCACAGCACCAAGCCTGACAGAGCTCAAGAAGTATTTAGACAACATAGGCACATGGTGGGATTCTTGGAGCTGTCCTGTGCAGGGACAGGATTTAAACTTCAAATACCCTTGTGGGGTTCCTTCCAGCTCAGGATGTTCTGTGATTCTATGAATGATTTGACTTTACTAGGTTGAATTTACCACTCGACTATTTAATTTAACTTAAAAAAACCCCAAAATAATAATTCTTATGCTTTTCAAATGGTTTTGCATGTTCCCATCAGTTGCTAGTATAGTTTTCTCATCTGTGTATATATTATGAGTACTGTTAGATAATTTTGTGCACAGGTGTGTCCAGGCAGTTCAATAAAACCCTGCTGTTATAAAAAAACACAACCAAACAGCCTGTTTGGATTCCCAAAAGGAGGCTAAAGGGATGGTAAGGGATTATGTTGTGCTGAGAAATGTTCAACTGAGAACAGGTACCAAATCATGGTGCTGTAGCTCTCTGTATTTGTGACACAGGCATTTGTCCTTTGACATCAATTCTAGACTGATTGCAATGCAGAATCCTTCATTATGTTGCATCTAATGTAGCACAGTCCTAGCTTCAATATCCCTACCAGTGTAATGGCTGCACAGAGTTTAATTCTTGATAGCTTTTCCTAAATGTGAACAGGAGACAAATGCCTGGTGAGTGGTTGTATATCATTTAGTCATATCCCTGCGGAAAACAGTCATTTAAGCTAGATTTAAAATTAGAGAAGTCACAGACTTGGGCACTTACAGAGTTTCCCCTTTACCCATAATGGAGAAGAATAATGAGTTTTAGTACAAATTGCAAAGGCTAAAAATACCACTTTGTACGATGAAAATTGTGTTGTTATATATCACCTCCCCCTTTCACTGACACTTTCAATCAGCTTGTCAGCTTTTACTGGTAGATAATTTGATGAAAGCTTTGCACTGAGTAAGGCTTTTTGCTAAATTGCATACAGCAAAAATACTGGCTGTGTCAGGACCAATTAATAATGCCAAGCATGTTTTCATATGTGTGAAGAGTTACTACAAACCTTTCTTCTATGAAACACCAGAATCCATAAGAATAATGTTGCAGTAGGGACTAATGGCACCCTTTGTGGCTGGTCTAAAGATGTTGCAGTAGCCAGCTGATAAATTTGATGACAGATGACAAATTTCTGATACGTTACAATGCCTGTGCACTCCTGGCAACATACTTAAAGCTTCATTTCTCATGTTTACTGTTAACCATCAATAAGAACTGCAAACCTATATATAGACATTAGCCCATGCTAACATTTCTCTCTCCTTCTCACCTTCAAGTAGGAGGGTGCTTGGAAGTTAAGATATTTGATATTTAAAAGCTTTATCTATGTTCTCTTTTTTTTTTTACTTTTTTCTTCTTGAGACTATAAATGCCTGTGATTTTCATGACATTTACAGTGCAAGGAATATATTATTAAAAGGCATGGGTAAAAATATCTGATAAGAAGAATATGAAATGCACAGGAGCTTTTCCTTATAACAACAGAATCTCAGTTTCAAAACAGCCATTTCTGAGGCTGATATTATTGGCCACCACAGGATCTTCCTATATTTAGTTTACTGGACATGATATGCCACCTGGGGAGTACAAACACAGCTGTAGAACCCACCCTAACTGCAGGATCTGAGCAGCTGAAAATTAAAGTAATGAAAAAATTAATGTGACAGATACTTGAGTAATTTGAGAAAAGTGTTTGTTGTTTTAGTTGCTTCCATTCTCCCCAATCCTCTTTCATTTTAGATACTAATATTTGCTCATAACTTATAGAAAGCTCATTTGTTGTTGTGTTAAATAATTTAATATTATTAACCATTTTTTTCCCTTCAAAGATGTATAAATTTACTTTAACCCCCCAAGGGTATAAATTGCACTTCATATTAGCCACAAGAAAATCCTGCCTGTCAACACATTTTCTTTATTTTTAATTTTGTGATATCTATAGCACAGCAGAATTACCACAGGAATCATTAATTAGTTCTTGATTATTTTATAGCTCAGTGCTATAACTTTAACTCTGTCTTCAGCTGCACTCCATATAGAGAACAAATTTAAGACTGACAGTAAAGTTCATTTGATGGTCAATTCTGTGTTTCAGCTATTTATTATGGGTAAAAATTTTAAATCATTACTAATTCAGAAAATTTCTCATGATCCTGAACTGTAATAAACAGATTCATCAATAAGACCTTGTAGGATTCACTCAATTCCTAATTCTTTTCACTATTTCCTGATTAATGTGCATTATTTTACTGTTAGGCTTGTCTTTAAGTACTGTTTATGGATTAGCTGCATATTTTTCATGTTTGCATTAATTTAATTGTTTTAGCCAGAAACCCTTTCCTACTAACATGAACAGGCCTACTTCTACTGATTTCATATGCATATTCAATATCTAATTGAGAAAATTATGCTCATGGTATCTTCTTTTTTTTCAGTATATCATTTACAAAAAAAAAAAAAAAAAAAAGAAAGTTTAGAGGGGTTTTGTTTTGTTGGTTTTTTAAATGAAAAGTATCATTTCATATTTCAACAACTGACAACTTTTTTCCTAGACATTTTAAACAACCCATGGAAAAATTAGATTTACATAAAGATGTATTAGAAAAAGAGAAAAACTATGCAATACAGTCTATTCCACAAGCATTGCACAGGTAATAAGTATAAATTCATGGTGTCTGGCAGTGCAGTAATTTTTTTTTTAATTTGATTCATTTTTAATAAATTCTGGTTTGGGTCTCATGGGTTGTATTGGTGGCTGGGGTAGGGGTGTGATTGAATACACTCTTAGATGTGTCATGCTTCATAAGGAAAAGAGTAGATGAATGGATCCTTATACAAATGATGATATCTGAGGACTGTCAAGTGAAATCCTTTGGCATACAAGCCAATAATTCAACAGCCTTACTATGGTTATCAGAAAAGACAATATCAATCATTTTACAGTGAAAACATCAATTGTTTTCACTGTAAAATGATTTCAAATGTCTTGTTTCTGTTTTCAGTCCCTGCTTCTGATGTGTTGACTTCATAAAAGTCATTTTAGCATGTGTCCATTTCTCCATCTGTAGAATGTGTGCCTAATATATTAGATCGTGCCAGCAAAGAGCTTTGAGATGTGGTTGTAGAAACATACAATACTGTAACTTGTTACTACATATCTCTTTATCAAAGGAAAGTGCTTGGAAGGAAAGCACTACTTATAAAAAAACCTTTCTGATCTTTTTCACTTCAGTTGCTGAGTCTGTGACTATTCTTGTAAGTACAGTTCCAAAGGAGATATAGAGGAAATCAGTATTTCCTGTACTGATGGCTGTGATACATGTGATAGCTGGTTCCATTATTTAAATCACAGCGCTGGGTTCAAAACAGGATAGAGTTATAGAATCAGTAATAGATAGTCTGTTTTGCAAGGAATCTTTAAAGGTCCAACATCCTTGCAATGAGCAGGGACGTCTTCCACTAGATCAGGATACTTAGAGCTGTATTCAATCTGATTTTGAATGTTTCCAGGGATGGGGCTTCTACTGCTTCTCTGGGAAACATGACACAGTGTTTCACCACTGTCATTGTAAAAAAATTTCTTCCTTGTATCTCGTCTGAATCTCCCCTCTTTGACTTTAAAACCATTACCCCTTATCCAATTGCTAAAGGCCCTATTAAAAAGTTTTTCCCCATTTTTCTTAGAAGCCCCTTTTAAGTATTGAAAAGCCACAACAAAATCTCCCCAGAGGTTTGTTTTCTCCAGGCAGAGAACAGAGACATTTTTCTGTCTCTTAGCTTTCAAGATGTCCAGAAGATGCCAGAACATCATATTCTTAATGATTCTTGCTTTGTGGCAGCTTTTGGATACAGCATATAAGGACTGAAGTAAATCAGTTCCTGTTCTTAATTCCATTGGATTTTTTATATGTAAATAATTATTTTCTCCCACCTTTGGGAGATACAAAACATGAAACCCCTTTGCCACAAGGAGAGAAGGGAACACCACAGCATGCCACTTAGATGTTGGATTTAGTGATGGGACAGAAAAAAGAGAATGCTGTGCACATACACAGGTACACTATTACCTGAGACCCATATCCCCTGCTGTCATGAACAGGCTTATTGAGCTCAGGAGTCCACAGCTCTGGCCACTGTCAGCATGGGCTCTAGCCAGAAGCTTTGTACAAACACAAAACTGTTGTACCTCAGGTCCTCTGCATCCTTATAAAAATGTTCCCCTCTCATCTTTGAATTTATTATAGCTTACCTCTCTAATCACTGGGATGGCAGGGGGTGTATGTAGTGTTTTCATAGACAAAATTTAGCGCAGCCCATCAATCAAATCACCGTAGAATATTGTTGTGATGCCTCTTTCCAGTAGTTTCTGCTACTGTTTTTCTATCAGTTGTCCATGACACATGCCAAGTCTTACTGTAATCACATCCTTTTCCTAATGTTCTTTTGATCAGGGTTCCAAAATTTGATCTGTTTGCATTGTACTCCTCGTCAGGGCAAGGCTATGAGTATGCCTTGTCACCTTCTATACATCTGTGAGGAGATTTCATGTAAGTATTTTATAATGAGAATATTGAGGAAAATTTGAAACAAAGTAATAAACATTAAGAGAAGAAAAAATTAAGTTTTCCATGCATGTAAGTACTAAATTGAGCAGCATGTGCATTCCAGACCTAATAATGCTGTACATAATATCATATATTTTTTAAAAAACCCAAACCTTTTGCTTGGAAATAAGGCTGAAACTGATATATATCCACTTCTTTGTTATTATTTTCCAGATGACATATTAGTAATTATTCAGAGCATTTAATAAACTTTCACAATTAATGAAATTCAGTCTGAATGAAATTATTCCAGGTCTACTCTAAAAGCATTAGAAGATGGTCAGTCTCCAAGAGAAGCAATGTGTACTATGGTGCTGTACATTGTGATACTCCCACCCAGGTGTTCTTTGGGAATAATACATATTCTGTATATTAATCCAAAACATTCAGTGCTGTACTGATGTAAAGACAGCATTATTTATGTATCCAATAGGTTTTGTAATAGCAAAATGAAAAATCATGCCTTTGTATTCAGAACAACCAATACAACATATTCCAGAATGCTGACTTTTTAGATAAAATCAGCTTGTTGTTATACTAGAGGCACTTATGTGCATATGTCAGCTCTGGATAAACCCGTGATGTGATACAGTGGAGATAATGTGTATATGTGTGTGTGTGTGTGTGTGTGTGTGTGTGTTCTGTAGAAAGAATAAGTGTGGACAGAATTAGGAAACATGGCACTGCTTCAAAGACACTTACAAATGACTGTAGAGTTAATAAATCTGTTTTCAGATTAATGAAATTCAACAGGTATATTGTTTCAGCAATCTGATGAAATGTGTAGTATGCACTTGCATATTTGCATTCACAATTTTATTATTTAATCTAAATAAAATAGCATGGTTTAAAGCTAAATTATATAAATTTTTTAAACATTTAGGTTACACACACACACACACACACACACATCTATGTATGTATGCCAAACTACTACACACACTTAAAAATATATTAATACACTCTTTTTACATGCAATTTACAAGTGAATTTGCCTCCATGTCCTCCTCCAGTGTCCTGTTAGTATCAGAAAAATTTATACCAGAATAGCCATGTTTTGCTTATTATCTGAATTCCAATAGCTTTACATTATCGTGTTGCATTTTATTACCTATTTTCTCCATGCAAAACCATGTTTACTCTTCGTTCTTCACTCTTTTTACTTATGTCCATTTATTACATTTGATTGCATCAGTTGTCCTTCATAACCTGATTAATATATGAATTCTGAACCTTTATGCAAAGATTTGTTTCTCTGCTGATGTTTATTCCATCTCCAGATTAAGTTAGCTGTTATACCTCATTTTCCAGTACAGAGGATTTGTTCTTATTTATTTACAGAAACTCAACCTTTTAAAATGCAAATAGATTTTAAATGTAAATAGATTTTAAGATGCATTTGGCTATGTCTTATCTTGCCTATAAGACCTTCCTTTTAAAACTAGAGAATGAAAACAAACAAACAAACAAACAAAAAATTCAGAACTTTTCCCAAGAATTCTTATAAATTATTTCTGTATTTGTCTTGAAAAAAGCATCACCCATGGTGATTTGTTAAGTTTTCCCAACATAATTAAAAAGGAAATGGTGTTCTTATTGCAGATTTTCATACCCTTAACATAAGTCCTACTCAGATTTCTCTGACATACTCTTGGGTTTTTGCAGCGCTTTCTATAATCCATTAGTGAGTTACAGTGACTGGTCAGGCAGAATAGATTCTCCCAGCAGTCAGCCTTTGTCACCTTGCAAAAGCAAGGGAAGTAAGTGATCTGACCCTGTGCCATAAATAAAGTGTAAAAAGTGCGATGCTGAGGTTAGCATCAGTTCAGTTCATCTTCATTGACAAGAATGGCCTGAGTTTTTCAAAGTAGGCACGTCCAACTCAGTGTGGGTGTGTTAAAGGTAGGCTTTTGGGAATACAAAGTTTTTTTGATGCTACAGTGATTGCAGGGACTTCCATCAGCATACAGCATTCCCTCTGAGTGACACATTCCTCTTTTCAGAGTTACTTCAGTTGAAAGTTAGATCAAGAATGCTGAAACTACCTGTGTTTAACTCCTCCTTAGGGTTTACTGAATTTAAGAAAGACGTAAAATGTAGTGCCTCTCATGTGATTGCTGCTATCATTTCTTCCCTCAAGGATACAATCATAGGATTTATGAGTGTCTGTAATGTCTCCTGCCTCATTGTATCCTGTAGCTGTGATACAGCTACAGCCAAGCAAAAAATTCCTGAACTGGTCAGGCTTAGGAAAGAGAAAAAACATTTAGCAGGGAAAAATAGGAAGAGAAATTTCTGTAGAAAAATTTTGCAGACACAAACTTGGAAAAGCAGTCATTTTGCAAGACTTACAGATGATGGCTGTAAGCTTGGTGAGAAGTCCAGGGGCTGGATAAAAGAGTCACTGTGGATTCATAAGCAGGTCTTTGGGATTTTTACAGTATATTGTAATCATGACACTGTTGCATAGGGTGAGGGGAGCTAGAATAGACAGAGCTATGATTTGTGAGTTTCTCTAAACCGTGGAAAGATGGGAATACAATAATTCCAAAATTTAGCTGAGGGAATGGATCTATATAGGTTGAGGTGTTGAATGTTTAAGTAGAAGACAAAAATTGCTAAAAGAGTCAGACTAGAAGTAGAGATATCATAATGAAGTGTTTAATAAAAGATAAATTATAACCCTGATCTCTGTAAAAACTTGTTTTCTTGTTTAGATATTTGGGGTTTGTTTGATTGGTTATAAGAATTTTTATATAAAAAATTAAAACAACCCAAAAAATTTTGAAATAGGATCCACTGTAGGAGACGACACATTTTCCCCTCTTCCTAAATCCCTCTCCTACCTATTTTGGCTTCTTTAGCTGCTTGCTTTAGGTTCCAGCTGCAACTGTCTTACACTGTGAAACTTTGAGGATATAACTCAATTAACTGACATGACACTGTTCCTTTTTTTTATTTCCTGTAACCTTTGCAGTTTCTTAAGTGAGTTTGGAATTTTACAGACACGTGGAAACATGGTCCATTTCACCACAGAGCTGGCAGAAAATGTGCCAGCACATACAAGAGATCAGCAAACTTAAGACAGGAAAAGGAAAGTGAGATTTACAAGAATGATGGTGTTATGACCAGCCCCAGAAAGTGAGAGAAATGCAGGTTATTGTTAATAGATCCCTTGGGGCAGATTAGAATGAAATGACACCGAATGATTGTGTTTGTAAATATATATATATATTTATATCTGTAGGGTTTATTTTAGAGAAACTTGGTTGCAATACAAATCAGGTATGCAGACATTTTGCTTATTATTATCTATAGTAAGATAACAACATAAAAGCATAAAAATATCACTTAAGAAAATACATGAGGGAAAAAAGAGAAAGAAAGAGAAAGAGCAAAATACCACCACCCATGGATCTGTGAAAATACTTGATTGTTGAAAAGTGATGGTTGCAGTCTTGTCGATGTGAAGGTCATGGTCTTCATCTGGAAGGGTAGGGGAAGCCCATGAAATATAGAATTCAGTGGGTTAATATACACTCAGGCTTGTTGGTAACACCCAGATAACCACCCACGAGGGAAGAAGCTTCAAGTCCTCTTGTAGTAGGCTTCAGAAATTAGTCTAGAGGTGCTTTGGGGGTCTTTTATGGGTTATGACACCTTCTAAGATATGACAGCTGTCTCTCATGTCAGCTCAGGTGAGCCAGTGATGTCCCATTAGAAGGGATGAACAATGTCAGGCCTTTGTGCAAATGTGAGTGTTGTGTGCGAATGTGACCTTCCCCAAGGAGGGGAATGGGGTGTGAGGGAGAACAGCTGGCATGATAAAAAGCACTATCCCATCCATCTCTGCACTATCCCATCCATCTCTACACTATCCCATCCAAGATCTGCTGTTTATGTCCTTCAAAGCCTGGCTTGCTGCCTCTGGTGGTGGGTATTCACCCTTCTGTCATATGCAGACCAGAGACTTGCCGCTACACACCCAGAAACTCATCTCTTCCCCTTGAGGAGTGCAAACCTGGCCTCAAGAAAGCACCTTGCCTCCTCTACAAATGGAATTTGGAGACATTAAGCATAAATATTTCAGTCTCTCACAGAACAATATGATTTTTCAGTTCCTCACTCTGTATCCTGGTCATGAAAATAACCTGACATTTGGTAACATGGCTTTAAAACATGCTGTTATCAAGAAAAAGGTACTACTCAGCTGGATGATCACACTCAAGTAAAATGGATTTTTTTCCCCTTCTGTGGACATGCACATCATTCTTTGCAAAAATCCTTCAGGTTCAACAAAAAAATTATGGGCATATCAATGACAGAATTTGATTTACACCTTTCTTCACTGCAAAAACTATGTTTTCCTCACAACCTGTGGTGATCATAATGACCATGTATAAAGCTTTACTTAATTTCCACACTAAAATATTCTTTTTAATACAACTAAAGGCTGTGTACATGTGAGGATAATTTTGCAACACATTCTTTATTCAGGTCATTAATACTGTGGGAGATAGCCCGGCTGATTTTTTATTCCTTTGCTCAACTGCAATATGATCTATTTTTCTAGTTTTTCTGATACATGTAGATGAGTGTCTTTCAAAAGATTGTTATTCCAAACGCCAACTGTGATGAATAAAGGAAAGCTGCTGCTATTACAATTATAATCAACTCAACCTGTTGCTTCTAAGTATTTCAATTTACTGACTAATATGATTATTGAAACATTATGGTTTAAGCCATTGAGGAGAATTTAAATTTAATTTTATACCCACCAGTAGGGCTTGGGTAGAGAAATATTACACTTTGCAACTATGAAACCTCTCCATTTACATGTTTCTTATGGCACCTGAGGTTTGTAAACAGCTTACTGTCAGCAGTGCTTTATTGTTATTTTCAACACTGTATCCTGATGCAGTTTTAAGAGCTTGCTGTTACACTCTTCCAATCAACTTCCAGTTCACCTCCTGAAACAATATATTCTGTAACACCAATTTTAATTAGTTATATCAGTTGTCTTGTCCCTGCATGCTTTCTACAAACTCATTCAATGTAGTAAAGGACAATCTGCCTTGTAAAACTGAAAAACAAAAGGGGGCCAGAAAACAGCGTTAGCAAAAGTGAGAAGGGAAGTGCGAGCCTATGGGATGTGGATTGCATTGTAATTATCAGTTGCATGGTTTTTCCTGCCATACATTCTTTGGGCATCCCTTTTTACACATGGACAAATAGTGGTGTCTGTCCCTATAGCAGAGTCTTGCTTGAGCTTACTTAACACTGAGAACAGAAAGTTCTTCAACTAATGCCACCTTTATGAGGTTAATTTTTTTCTGTGCCTATGTACATCTTGGGTTGTAGTCTCATCTCTCTGATGTTTTGCATACAGTCTTCCATGAATATTGATCACATTTATTAAGATTAACAGTTGTTCACTAAGACAGAACAAATTTGTGCCATCAACTGAAACTGCTGATCCACATGACCCAGGCAGAAACCAGGACAATTGATTGGGTGTTAGTTCTGTGTACCATTCCTGTATAATTGTGAGTAGCTCAGATAGGTTCAGGAAGCTTTTGTTTTAGCTGAAGAATTCTTTTAGATTTAATGTGGTCTAGTTTTTTTGTTCTATATGTTTGATTTAGTCCTGTGTATTTATGCAAATAGGAGTCAACTAATACTTAACTGTTATGGTAGTCTAACAACTAAAGTAGATTGATTGAGCAGATTTATTCCTGAATCTATTCCTGAATGTTAGAGATCTAGTAAGATATTGAGCCTGTGATATTTTAGGACACTGCTGAGATTCTTCAATGTAAATGGAAAATTCTGAACACATTCTGGGTTAGATTGTATGGAAATATAGTATACCTGGCTTGGATGTGTTACTGAGGGAAACACCTGGGGGGAACATTGATAGCCTTAGATCTCAGTTATTACAAATTTTAATGGTAGATAATCACTGAGATGAGCTGAGTATATAAACTAAAAACTTCCAAGTATAATTTAACCTTTCTGTATTGTGTGTCTATCTCAAGAACATTTCTGATTAGAAAGGTTCAGAAATAGGGGGTCAAGAATGGAAACTGAAAACTTTTCTACAGTGAATACCAGGTTGGATTTGAATGTCCCAGAAATTAAATACCTTCTCTTTATTTTCTGTTTCCCAGACTTAAGTGTCCTTACAAGACTTCTGCATGATTTGCAATTTTAGCTGCAAGTCATGAGCAGAGACAATGATTCAGTGTCCTGTGTAGCTCTAAAACATCAGTGGCATTCTTGATACTATAGTCACCTATAGTCACAATGCACTGTGCAGAGCCAATCAATTTGCATGAGAGTTGTAGACCTCCTATACTGAGATTTAATCTGTTTTCCATTTCAGCTTTGAGAATTACTGGAGAATATCTAGGAAGGATGACAGCTCTCAATTTCCATAGATATCTCTGCACTGAGATGCTTATGGTTTTCATTTCTCTGTGTTAAAAATCTATTTATAGGGTAGCCTTGTGTATATAAACAAAGATCACATATTGCACCATCAACATTTAATCAAGACATTCCAAATAAAAAATAGGATTTTGCTTAAAGGATTTTCAGTTTTGTATTAAATTATACTTAGGGTCTAAACTAAGTGGCCTCTGCAATTTTTCATTGGACATCTAAGAATAAAAGGAAAGAATTCATAGACTGAGATTCATGGGCTGATATTCATTTCAATTTTAAAAACTAAATGAGGGTATTGATAACAGCCTCAGGTGACTGAAATGTGGTTAGTACTGATTATAGTGAGAATTTAGAATGTCTTTAATTTCATTCAGGCATTTACATCTTGAACTGGATCCTATCCCTAATATGTTTCTTATCTCTTGTGAAAAGCACTCAGAGGTTGTGAAATCTCTGTCAAGTGACCTCAAAGTACAGTGGACAGTGCCATTTTAAAGAGTATTTCTCTGCATTTCCAACAAATGTAATAGCCAAAATTGGAACCTCCACTAAGTGCAATGCCTTGAAAAACCATGGTAACTACAGGACAACAGCTCTTTCAGAACTATTAATAGATGTCTGATATTCTGATCTGTTAAGTTAACTAAGAACTGTTAGTTTTATGCTAGCTACACATTTAAAAACTATGCAGGGAATTATCACCTTTTTAAAAATACATTTGGTGTATTTTAGAGTAAATTTTGAAGGTAGGGGGTAGAGATAAACTGACAGGTGTACTTTTACTTACTGACATGCAATTTACATATATAATTGTATTGCAGCCTGCTATGGATCGATCTTATTTATTACATTAAATAGAGCTTGCACTCCTTAAACTATTGGTAATGAATAAAAAAGAGATCTTGGTCTTGTAAGCCTTCCTTCTTCAGCAGATCCAGTCAATCTGCTCTTGCTGCTTTGGTCAGGTGCCACCTCCATGAATCAAAGTTCACCAGTGTCTTTTATAACAGTACCTTGCTTTTTTTGACATGGTCTGTAATGTTCTAGTATGTCATTTAAGTGTGACGTCTTAAAATGACAGTATCTGGTAGCTATTGTTTATTTTGTTTTATTTTCTGCTAAGACTTCTAAAGCCATTTTCCTTAACACTTGGTACAACCTATGAAGTGGCAGAACTATTAGCTAATGTTTGTCACCTTCTTAAGCTCAGGTATTATATTGGACTTAATACACGTATAAAAAGCTTCTGAATAGCAATTCACACTGTTAAATGACTCTCAAATTGCCATAAAAGGCTTGCCTGCTCATCTCAATTTGAAGCAGAAACTGCTATAATAGATTTTCTGTGATCTACAATGACAGGTTTATTGGTGTTAAGCATCAAAAGGCTTTTTCTAGTTCTGCGTCATAGGTATAATCACTTTAAGACCACTAAAACAGTTAAATTGCTGAACCTCTCATATGTGGAACAGTATTACAGCTCAGTGATATTATGTTAAATGAGGAACCAAAGGTAGAGTGAACTCCAGGGAGATACTAAAAACTAAATGTATTATTTTGAATCGGTACATAGAAACTAATTCTGAACTTCTCTTTGCAGTCTCATGATTAGTTCTATTCTTGTAAACAGCCATAAGGAATTTCTCATAATCTGTATATGCTCATTAATAGAAAACAATTTTGCTGTAAGAAAATTAAACAGAAAAGAAAGCATGTTTCAGCATGTCTACTAGAATCTTATTCATGCACTAATTAAATGTGGGGCATCTGAGTACCTGTCAGAATAAGTAGAGAATTTAGAACTTTGGCTTACTGTTTTATGGTTTTCTTTAGTTTCATACTATTCCCCACAAAAAGTTAAATCAAATGACATTACCTTAGATTTACTCATCCACTGTAGTCAGGAGGAAGAAAAATATAATAAAACACTCCCTTGATTATTCTGCAGTGTATTATATTTTTGTGTAATACTTTTTGTTTTAATCTCTTTGAAGTCTTTAGTGTTGTAAGACACTGAGTCTTGCCTTAGTGCCTAAGAGAAAGAAATGCATTATTTAAACTCTTGTACTTTATCATTAGATAACCTGTCTGCATGATGGGAGCATTAACTTGCTGAAGAAATCATCTTAAAGAAAGTTATATCTGTAGATTTTAAATTAATTCTCCCTTTCTCGTGATTGTGGTGCCATATTATCATTTCTTTTTAAAGATTTTTCTTGAAAACACAGCAATCTGAACCTTAAACAATAGCTTAAAGGTGAAAATTGAAAGAGAACATTGAAAATTGTGAGAGAACAAATGCATTTATATAAACAGGACTCTTCTGTATACAAAGGAAAAATAAAGTTAGGGTTTACCTACAGGTACCAAAGTACCATGGTAGGTTTATCATCCTTGCTGTCTCTGCATAATTAGCTCTTTTCAATGATAAAACAGAGGGAAGACTTTATGATAGATATTGGCTCTGAGTTGGCTACAGAAAATGAACCTCAACAAAAAAAGTCAATTTTGCAATGTGATGTGCAAACCTTTTATTTTAGCCTTTATATGTTGAGCTTCCATTCCACTGATGATGAGAACTTCTTCTAGAGGGAGTTTAGTTTCCTTTAAAGAAAATCCCTCCACATGTTCAGTGAAGTTCATACCTCTAAATGTAAGCAGAATTGCAGCACACCTGACAAAGCCAATAGCAGCCACAAGGTTAATCTGTCATGAAATGATCTACTGCTACTTCAGGCAAGAGAATATTTTACCAGCACATTAACTGCATCATCTGGAACACAGGATGCAGTGGAGCATCTTTGAAGTTATTAGAAGTGAAAAGAATTTATTACAGGTTATATTGTATATTGTAATACAGTTATATTGTATTTTTTGCTGAGAACAGATTTTTTTTTTCTTTTTCCAAGACTCTGAAGTAGTTCACTTAACAAGTCGTATCTATGAATTGTATCTATGCTAATGGTGAAGTGCTAAGTCAGGAAAAAGTTTCTGTTCATAGTCTTCTTGATTCAGCTCTTTAAGGGCATGCTACTGTTCTTGGGGAGCAGCTATAGATATTGTCTAAGCACTGTCTACCACTCCCATTAAAATTTGCAGCAAACAAGCTCAGGACTCTTTCCACACTGGGGAGATCAGAAGCTACAGAAGTGTGTGCCACATAGACCAGACACAAAGTAACCCAGCCATTCATACTGCAAGTGAGTTCACATCTTTGTTTAAGCTTAATAACGATGCAGGTCTTCTTGTCCTTAGTTCTCTGCAGCTCTCCAAATCTGGACCTTGCAATGGCCTTTGGTCCTCACAGTGCAGAAAACAAAGTTTAACACTTGGATATATTTTACCCACAAATGTCTGAAATGTGCTGTAAAAGCAAACAGAAGTGTTTACACTACCATTAAGAGACACCATTCTGAAAAAGTCTTTCCAGGAGCAGTGATCTATAGTTACTTCTTGAATGAGCAAATGAAAGTGCTCCAAAAAGCATTCAAAGTCATATAGGAAGCTGGACAGAAGATCTGCCGAGCAATTCACCTGAAGGTTGTTTGTTTGCCAACAGAGATTGAGAAGAACTACTAAAGTAAATATAACACTATCTGTAATCTAAATAAATTCAAACTTTTCATTGCTAAAAGACACACAGACAGAACTTGCATAGTGAGTAAATGAACCTGTCAAGAAATATCAACTACATTTTTGTGTTATAGGAAAATCTCTACAGATTGCTGTAGGTATTTATTGTTCTCCCATAAGTCTGATCCTGGTTGCCAAGCAACCACAGCCATTTTGTTACATGTATTCAATATGAACTACTACTGCATTTTTTTTCTTGTCTTAAAATTAATTTGGAGAAAATTCATCACCTTAAATGTAGTTCTTTATTATGGTTCTCCTCAGTGCTACAGATAATCCATATTGAACAATCTGTGTGAAAAAGTCCTTAGAGCAACAGAAGGCATAAATGAAAGACTTCTATGACAAAATTTAATGTTGTTAAAGTATTATATGTATGAAATTTTTGAGACACTGTATTTCTGTCAATAACTAAACAATAGATGAAGATAGAGAAAAAATCCATTTTGGCATGTACCCTTCCCCTTTACAGGATGTAAAATACATAAAATCAATACTATTAAAAAGTTAATGGAAATGCTATTTTTGATAGAATAGTAGATATGCTAATTAACGCAAACTAATGAGACACTGGTAAATCAGACTGCTTTTATTTAGATTAGGTTTCTACTAGAAATCGTATCTGAGATCAAAACACAGCTAAAGTTTGGGACTCATACTCAAATCTCTAAGCAGTTCTTGTGACAGATTTGATAAATCTGAAAGACAGTTTTCAACACTGAACCCAGTGTAGTCAAAATATGAAATATGTGGTTTCTTGAATTTTCTGCTAGCTTTGAATCAACCTTAAAATAGCCTTTTTTCCTTAATAATCCATAAAGGAAACTGAACGTGTACTAAAATATCTTCCAGGAGTGAAGTGACCTTTTTTGTTACCTTGGCTTTCCTAGCAATTTTGAAATGTATATCTTTATTAGAATGAAGTTTCTTGACACACTCCATTTGATTCTGATGACTGAAAAGTAAACAGTCTCGCAAGGCTCTGAAAAATGTTTGGATTAATTTCCTAAAATTTTAAGGACTTGCTCAGTAGAAGAGAGGGTGCAAGGAACTTGATTGTAATAGATTATTTTTCATAGTGTCGTGGTTTTAAACCAGTAACTAACAAAAAAAATTACTTATTTCTTGCTTTGAGATATGAATTAGAACAAGAGCAAAACAGGCATAAAACTTAAAAGGAATAAAGAAAGTTTATTGACAAACTACAATAAT
Source organism: Parus major (assembly GCF_001522545.3). Taxonomy (NCBI): domain Eukaryota; kingdom Metazoa; phylum Chordata; class Aves; order Passeriformes; family Paridae; genus Parus; species Parus major. The sequence continues at coordinate 86,925,683 of NC_031770.1, forward strand.
AAGAACACCAGAATAAACTTCCAGAAAAATCTTTTCATCTCTTATCTACCCACTATTCCCTTGTTCACATGACAACAGACACAAAAACTTTGGAACTCTGGTGGTTAAAACAGTCCCAATTCCTGCTACAGTCTTTTCACCAGTCTTTGTAGAGAAACAGAAGTTTCTTCCTGTTAATTTATGGAGTTTCTCACAAGAAAACTATTTTTGTTATAGTTTTCCATTGCTCTGATGTTAGTTTCCCAGAACTGCTGTTATCAGAGCTCACTCCTCCCATTTCACATCACTCTGAGGTGTGTATGGGCCATGAGTCTAGGGATGGCATTTTAAGGATGAGTTATTCAAAAGCAAAAGTCTTCTTCATCTGTTTCTGTGAGCTTCACCAGAAAACAGTTTTTCTCATTGCCCCCCAAGGCTTCAAAATCTTCTAGCACTTCACTGTATCACAATTACTCTACTTTTTACTCAAAATTTACACTTTGAACACTCTATTCCTCCCTATATACTGTATCATGAATTAAAGGAGTTTTTTTCAGGACTTCATTGTCCATCTCCATAGTTTTAACAGAAAGATATTTCAGCTTAATTAAAGCATCTCCTTATTCTGTACCTTTTCTGAAGCTTCTTTTCTTTCCTGTCACTGGTAGTTTATAAAGTCTCTTTTCATGTTGATCACTCTCTTTTTCTCTCTCTGATTAAAAAGATTAATCTGCAAGTCTCATCTGGGTAATGAAAGAGTTAAAATCTTGCCCAGGCTTTTGTAGTTAGTTCGGCGATCTCTGCCGAACAGCAGCTGGAGCTGTCTGCGATGGAAGGTTCTTCATAGCTGCTCTGGAGAGTGTGGTCGCTGTTTCTGCTTGCTGCAGGTTTAGAGCCCTTTTCTTTCTTTACTCGGCAGTTTCTGGTGAATTCCATCACGGCAAAAACTGCAGCCAAGCCAGAGACCGGCCTGGCCTGGCCCGGCCCGAGCCACACATCTAGATGTGTATAAGAGACAGCCCCCACCCCCCCCCACCCCATCTCCCGGCCGGGAGCTGCTGGGCCCAGCCCTGTCCCCGCCCGGCCGCATGGCCTGAGCAGGGAACCGGAGGCCTAGAGCTCCACCACCCTTCACAGCCAGAAAACAAAGAGAACCCAAGTGCCCTGACTTTACATCTTAAGGTAGGGTTCACAAGTTGATCTCCCTTTTCAATGGTTAAAATTGCTGTCAATCCCCAGTAATGACCAATAATTGGTCAGGAGATGAAACGCCTTTCAGTCCCCAGCAACTTTAACTTCCTTAGCTCTCACAACTTAAAGGTAGTCACCTCATGACACATAGAACATGAAATTAGAATATTACTGTTCAGTAATATCAGATGCTTTTTTTTGGAATCATCAGTGGATAAATTTTTACCATATGTTATTACTTTCTAGCTTGACATAGAAACTAGGATTAGAAACAATTCAGTGATGAGTAAACCCCTGATGTGGTATCTTTTTGTCCTTCAGCTGAGCAGAAAAAATAGGACTTTCTCTAATCAAAATTCAACTACACAATTTAGTGCTTCAGGTTAGTTTTAAATAAACAGCAAAGAATGGGGTGAGGGAATCAGTGATATAAAATCTGGAGGAATGTATTGAATGAATATATGAGACAAACTGAGTATTGCATTCTTTATTTCAGTGTCCAGAAAAGCAGTAGTACAACTTCCTTCTTTATTTTATCTTGAAAACCATAGTTTTTGATTCTTAAATTCATTGGATTTGAGGTCATCTCACATTCCTTGTATTTGAAGCTTCCTTCTCTAAGAAATTAGATGGTTTGGAGGAACTGTGAGGGAAGAAGGTGGTCAGTATTTCATTCAATTGTGCATCTCTTGTTCTGCAGGAGTGAACAGATCCTCCTCAGAAACTTACAGTTGTATGTTTTTTACCAGTTTTAGGGCCAACATTGTCCCTGGCAGCTCCTTTTCTTTCTCTCCCTGGGTTTCAAGGACATTTAGGGTAACTATCAAATCAGAAAAGTTTGCTTTGCTGACTAAATTTGGAACGGATACTGTTCATCTTACACTCGAGCATTTAAGACATCATTAAGAGTCCATAGTCCTTAGCAATACTTTAGACATCATCATGACTTGGAGATTAATGATGTTATCCTATATGGGATCTAGGTAATCAGAGCAGCCCAGTAAATATGATGCCTGCCCTGACCTGGCAATTCAGGGGCTTAGACTCGCTCTGGCCTCATCTGGGTGTCACTGGTTTATCTCCTGAGTTGGGCCAGTGGCTGCTGCCTCCCCTGCTCCAGCTTCAGCCCTGGGGTGGCCCCACTGGGGAAGGGGTGACACCCCCTCCATCACTGCCTGACAAGGCATAGCCCTTTGTGTGCCTGGGACTGGGTGGGGCTGGAGGCCACTCTAAGTCTGTAGCTGGCAGTCTGGGAGAAGGAAAAGGACTGTCACAGGGAAATGAAAAGAGTCCAAAGCAGTGACCAAGCCTGAAGACAAGGAAATGTTGCCGTTTTTCTTGTGAAGACCTGAGGATGTTGACAGCTGACTGTGATCCCCTTCAACCTCTCACCCCTGTCACTCCTGAGGAAGACTGCAGAGTCAACCAAAAGACATAGGAAGGATGAGCATAACAGCTAAGGAAAGGGACAGGTTGCACTACAACAACAGGTAATAGGGAAATTTTATTACATAACAATTTTAATGTTAATACAGCATTTCCATATTAATTACATAGTATATGCTATGAGACTTTTAAAACACTGATGTCTAGTCCCCATGTAAATGATGTTTTCTCTTTTGCCTATGGCAGGATCTGGAGTCTGACACTAGACTGTGTCTATGCAGAGAAATAGATGGGTTTAAGGTGTGATTCATCTTAAGAAATGCATCTAAATTATTCAGGTAAATCATGTTAGTGAAGTTCCTCTCTCACCATCCACCATAAAGCAAATCTGAGTCTTCCTGTCTCTCCCTTCTCTCGGATAAGGGCCCTCATCTAAGGCCACAAAATCTATGCTTTACTCCTCACTTACATTTTTCATGAATTTTGCCACTCCAAGGAACAAAATGCCCTCTGGGCTATCTTTCTATCTAGTAGCTGGGACATTTGCTAATACGTAGAGGATAGAGATATTGAGTCCTAGACCTAGGAAAAAAATTAACCTGAGTCTGCTTCTGGCTGAACAGTATAATAATTGCTTTGTAACATAAAAGATGAACAGTGCCACTACCATCACCTTTGTGGAACTGCTGTAAAAGAGAATAATGATCCCTGTTTAGTTCTTTGAAAGTGCAATTGTGCATGTCAACACACAGCATAAAGTTCTGGCCTTCAGCATCCAGGTGGACAGATCTGCATGCAAACCTTAATCAGATACCTGGCAGCTGAGAAGAGCTTAGCAAGCCAGCTCCTGCCTTCCCTGGTTTCTATTATCTAACATTGGATAGGTTCCTGCTTCATTTTCAGAATGAACTTTTCATTTTGGTTTATTGCTTGAAAATGCTTTATTTCACAATTACTGCATATTTCTTGATCCCATTTTGAAGACACAGTGTAGGGATTTGGTCATAATCACTCTGGAGTAGATGCTGTTTAATCAGTAATTCCCTGAATTATTTAAGGAAACAAAAGGATATTTGTTATTTAGCAAACTGAATTTTTAAATAGGTATTTTTATGATGGTTATGATTATCTGAAGCATAGTATATCTGATTTTACTTTTTTTGTAAGACTAAGTAAGAGGTCTAAGCCATTAAAACCATGTTACTTTTTTCTTTTTGCTTTTCTAGGCATAATGCAACTGATATAAATTACCATTGCCTTTCACAGACTTCATTTGAAATTATATCTCTTCTTCTTGATTCTTACAAATGTTTTCTCAGCCTGCATCTAAAAATTATGCATTCTTTTTATAACATAGATTTTCTTAGTGTTAAAAGATGACCTAAATTCCATTCTTCTCTGTGTAGGTGGTACAGTTGTAGTAAAAATCCTGTTACAATACAGAAGTCCTCTGAGGTTTCTAGCCAGGTGACAGCCTTATTCACTAGGCCATAGTGAATGTATTGCACATCTCCCTCCTTTGTCCCACTGGATTTTACATTCACTTCTGCAGAATGGAATTATTAGAACATGGATATGATCCGTGACATGCCTGAGGAAGACGAGAACTGCAGGTTAAACTTCTCCGGGCAGAGGGGTTTTGTAATATGAATTTCTCTACCTTGCTTGTAAATGTGTATGAATTACCACATATTCAATATGCCTGCAACATATAAGAGAAAGAAATGCTCTTAATGCCTTCAGAGGGCTTAGCACTGTGCTCCTTAGGGATCAGAAGCCTCCTTTGTACTTTAAATAGGGGAGACAATTTTAAGTCCTCAGACAAAGCTCAGTGTGCTGTTTTAGAGCTGTGTTAACACATCTGTACAGTGAGAAGCTGATCTTCATTAGACCTTTACAACAGTCAAGTTATAAACATCAGGCCATTTTTGGTTCTGTCGCTAGAAAGTTGAGAAAATTTGAAACTATGCTGAAAGAAAAGTTTCATAATGAAGCTCATGAAAATATAAGCCATGGAGTTTTCTTCATGAGAATGAAGATTTTAATACTAACAATTGGTAATACTGAGATTTTACTTTCATGTAAAACATTGAATTTGAACATTTGAAAGACATAAGATGATTTTTTGTTATTTTAGTTCACAAAGCATGAAATAATTTAAAAGTATTAAATTGAAAAATAATAATTTAGGAGTGGGTTATAAAAGATAAAAACTAGATGTTTAATTATTCTTTATAATTGTGGGAGAGTATTTAGATATGTTTTCCAGATTTTTTTAATATTTCTTCAATATTTATTTATAGTATTAGATATAAGGAAATTCACTTGGTAGTCATTAGCCAGTTTGAATTTTTAAAGTAACCAAATTGACTATAAATTTCCCATCCTATAAAGAGAAAGAAACAAAGGACATTTACAAACCAATTAATGAAGACACAGTGAATGCCATCACCAGTTAGAATCAATATTTCTCCAACACTATAAAGACCATCCTAAGTAATGGGATATAAATAATAATAAAGCATTGTATTAGTAGTATCATGTACTAGTATTGTTAGTATTATTAGTAGTATTACTAGTACATAGTAGCACCATACAATAGATTACACTCTAAATTTCTCTGTGCTAAGCTAATATCAATTTTCAGGGCAAAGTTTTTGTATTTCAGGGTCTTTCTGATTATCATTAATATGTGTTCCCCTCCAAAGAGTGCACGGAACATGCACCTGTTTTTATAAAGTGTATTTTATAAAAAGCATTTTTTTCCAAATTTTATTTGGTGTAAATAAGGTTTTTTTCTATTGTTATTGATATCTGCTGTCAGTTCCCATCAAACTTTCAAAGGAAATTAAATATAAAGTGCTCTAGCTCAAAAATAATCTATTTTTGCAGATTTTTATTTTTTTAATCAAAACAGAATTCAGTGTTTGTCAACAAATTCTCAGTGATTGTTGCTATGTGGTATTTTAAGCATAAGTCAGTGTTTGTAGCTTGATTTTCCTGTGTAATCTTTTCTTGGAGGCATTGAGGATGATATTGTTTTTCGTAAATTGTATTTTATAAAGACTATGTAAACTATGGGCTTATCTGAAGTGAATTTTAAATTTCTGAGAAAGTCAACAAATACATTTTGATAGCAGCACTTGGCATATTGCTAGATTATGCAAAGACCAAACAGCAGAAAAGCAACAGGAAGATTTTTGCAAAGACTTGACTGTGAAATTAGATTATTTCCAGCGCCTGTAAAAATTGTAATTTTGTGCCTCAAATATTTCCTTCCTTCCTCAAATACTTCTGTCTTGATTGTTTACATTTCATGGATATTGGAGATGTCTAAAGCAAAATAGTTGGTGTTTTACATTCACCTTGTTTACAAATATTTTTATTTGTTAAAAGATAAATATACAGACTGGTTTTAGTGCTATGCACAAGATGCAAAAATATACTGAATTTACTCCTACTTTATATAATTTCAACAATATAAACAGTCATCATCAGAAAATTATATTAAAGTTAGGAAACATAAATTTTAAATAGCAATTATTCTGTAACCCATTCATTGTTATCTAATTTTTATCTTTAAAGGATGAAAGCATATTAGAAAATATATGACCCAAAGTTATAGGGATCTGGACCTTGCACACTCACAACAGTAAGGGGACCTTCCTAAAGTAGACCACCATTTTAGTGGTGTTGCTGTTGCAGGCACAGTGATTTATAGAATTGAACAAAAATTCCTGCTCTCTGCTGGGCAAGACATTTTCCATATAGACATGGTCATTGCCCAATGAAAGCGACCAAGATAAGATCTAGAATATTCTAGTAATGGGAACTTTGTGATTTTCTTTCTGTTCTTTTAGAAAGTTTTCTCAGGTTTGAGTGAAATGGGAATTCCTCTCCATTGACTGAACAGGATGACAACGTGGTCTAAGTCCACATACTAGAACAGAGGAACACAATGACTCTGATTAACAAAGACATCAGTAGAGTGTTGCTATACCTCTGGTAAAAGTCAGGGCTAAATCTAAGCAGAGAAACAGGTGCTTTTTAATATTTTAAATTAATTTGTGTTTTATAAGGAAATATGTATAGAAAAACTGAATGGAGATGAAGTTGCATCTCCCAGGTAGAATAAATAGCAGAAATGAATGATTTACATCACAGCAGTAACTATGACTGTAGACTTCTAATATGTGCAGATTGACTGTTTATAGAAAGAAGACATTTTGCTTATGGTAAGAGCTGAAATATGATACAAAGAGAGGCTACAAGGATGATTAGGAGGCTGGAGCCTGTCTCGTATGAGTAAAACTGAGGAAGTTGGGCCTGTTTCACCTTGAGAAGAGACAACTGAGAGTGAACTTCTTTAAAGCCTAAGAGAATCTGAAGGGAGAGTGTCAAGAGGATGTTTCCACACTCTTCTCAGTGGTGCCAAGCAACAGAAGCAAAGGCAATGGGCAGAAACTGATTCACAGATAGTTCCACCTGAATATGAGGAATGACTTCTTTCTCCATGGCTGGAGATATTCAAGAACCATCTGGACATGATCTGAGGCCATGTGCTCTAGGATAACCCTGCCTGAGCAAGGAGGTTGGACCAGATGATCCAGTGTGGTCTCTTCCAACCCAACCCATCCTGTGATTCTGTGAAAGCTTTGGATTTTTTTTCTATTATGGACCCAAAAGTAATCATATTCACTGCAAAAAAGGAATTGAGGTTTCTTTTAATTTTCACCTTTGAGAGTGTAGATACTGTCTTTAATCATCTTCTTAATTCCATCTTGATTCTAAGATGCACCAATTGCACTTAATGTAATTCCAGAACATGCATAAATATTAGTATGGCAATTTCTATTCTGGCTATTACTTTATCACCTTTCTGAATTAAATCTGAATAAGATATTTGTTTACATCCATCTGAACAATAGTACTGGGCAGATTATCTGGAAAACTTTGCAGAAAAAGATGCTTTTAAATACTTGGCCTCTCATTCATCTCTTAGAATTTCTGGAGATCCCTTTTGTTTCCTCTTCATTACAGAAAAGCCAAAAACACACCATCAGTGCAAGAAGAGCTACTGCTGTTTTGTATGTGTGACGTGAAATTTAAATCTGCCCCTACTTGCCTCATCTTACTTCAGTGCAAGTATAAGCATAAAGCTGACGAGAACTTCTGCAGACTGTATAAACACATATTTGAATGTGCTTCCACCTGAGTTCTGATCACACACAATCCTGCCTTTTTGTTTTCACAGTTTCAGAAATGTCATCCATATTCCTCTTAATCCTGAAGCTCTTAACACTTACATTCCACTCATCTTAATGACTGATTCCATTACTATTCATTCCTGATTTCTCCTCTTTCATTTATTATCTAGGTACCTTTGCTGTGTTTTCTTCATTGTTTCTTGCTTATCTGAATTACAATATATTCCTAGTTTGTCAACTATTTGACACCCCAGAGGGAGGGGAGCCTGTTATTTTCTACCACCATTTTCCTTGCTTCATATGTGCCTTTGAATGTATTCTAAACTTGATCCGTTTCCAGCTTTTGATGTTGTAATCTTAGTTTTTTGAGCACACAAGAAAATTTCATGTGTACTATATGCCTTCTTTACACAGTTGAATATTATATATTTTGCAGGGTTTCTTCAGAAGCAAAATTCTTGTTCTTGTCACCTTGTCTGTGTAATCTTGATAACAGGCATCTTTTCCTATTTGCTCTTTTTTTTCCATCACAGATAAAGGTGTATGGGTAACTTATTTGTTTTGCAGCCCTGATTGCTATCTAGGCAGCATTTTTAAGTCATCTAGCTTACAGCCATGTCCAATCAGTTAGGTTTGCAGTTATTTTTGTGTTAAACTTGATCTTAGGATCAAAAGTGGAGATCTTTCCATAAATTCTCATTTAGAAAGCCACTATCACAACCGTGATGTAGTTATTTCAGAGTCCAATCTGCATTTCACCAAAGATACTAGTCAATCACTATACAAACCCATCTATTTGCTCTGAAGCAACAAGAAGCTACTCATTTTTCATTATCACCAACAAATTCCATACATGTAGTTATTTTGGAACATGTTCCGTGTCTGCACACTTTAATTTTCTCTTCATGAATCTCTTCATAATCTGTGCTATAGAAAATTTGTGTGAAGGTCTTCTTTTGCACAGTAAGTTCTTTCACACAGGGGAAATCATTCTACGGTGCTTACATTAGGAAACCAAATGTAAGGTTGAATTTTTCAGCATATAAATTACTTCAAATGCATATCTTGAAATAAATTACCTAAGCAGAACTATTATTCTAAACCTTTCTCATCCTTTGAAATGTCAGTTCCCATATTAAAAGGATACCAAATAAGAATTTTGCATGTGTATGTTGCAAGGGGCTAAATCACATACAAATTTATATTATATCTATAATTTATGAACCATCTATTTTAAGTTTTGAGTTCAGGATTTCTCTATAAGGTTATGTGTCAGAAATTATATCTATGAAATTTTCTATCCCTATTTTTAATCAAAGATTTTTGTCTGATCTTCAAAATATTCACTGATTTTTATGTGTTGCAATATTGCTGTGGTGTGCTATTAATGATTCACTTACTTGTATTCTTTAATATTCATGGCAACATTTATTTCCACAGCTCTCATACATGTTAGCATTTCCTAGACCACTGGGATTCAGAAAGTGAAATAGAAAATGACATGTTGTATGCATCTATCTTTTGCCTTCTTTATTGGACATCACTGAAGAAGTTAATACCATGAATGATTCATGTATTTAACATTCACTGAGTGTTTTTTCATTGATGCTTTGATTGCATGGAGGTCTTCATTAGAAAGAGTTAAGTAAGAAAACAGTGCATTAGAGTAAGAATGCATTAGATTAAGGAAAGAATGCATTAGAAGCTTGCATGCTTCTAATACATGATTTAAGATGAAGGAAACAGAAATAGTGCTCACCAGACTCTTAACTGAGGCTTTAGTATTTCTTTTGTAGGACAGCTGCATATTTGCACTGTCTCATTGGGGGAAAGGCAAGCAGGGGGATACAGAAATACTGAACACAGTACTCACTATATGTAAGATATTAGTCAAAAGAGTTGCAACTTCACCAGAAGGACTGAATGAAGTGTTATTTAAGAGTACCGTGGCTTTGCTGTCAGGGTCATAAGTGTCATCCCAGTTTGTAAGAGACAGCTTGATATGATAATACTGTGAATTCTGTTCATATCTGAAGGTATGACTTCCTTTGGGAATGTTTTCAGGCTTCATATGTATAAGATGAAGACAGATTCTGCAGCTGATATTAACCTGCCCATTTGCCACCACCCTGAGAGACGTCCTACATAGGTGTGACCAAAACAATGCATATGGAAGAGAGAAATGTGCATTTGACCAATTTAACTACAATTCACAAGCCAGTTATGAGCTTATGCAAAATCACAACTGTGGTAAATACAACAATGCTTACTCACAAATGCAGAACAGTTAAAACTTAGCTGGCAAATTAGTGGGGAATGTGCACAGTTAATAGGTTCAAGTAATTACTATAAATTATGAGGAGCAAGATAGCTAGTTGACAAGCCTTACATTGCCATCTTGCTACAGTTTTTCATCAGTGACTGACAGAAGTGGTTTTCATGATAAGCATGACTTGAATCTAAGGCCTTCACAAGAATTTATATAATAACCTTCAGCATCAAGAAAGACACTCCTGAAAATACTTGTCAGTAAATCACCTGAATTTCACTTCCTCCATAACTGCATAATCTAAAGCAAATTCAAGCTGAATTTCTAAATTGAAATGTTGGATATCTGAATATTTGGATCTGGAACAAGAGCTAATTATTCACAGAAATTTCTATTATACTCCTGCTAGATACCATGCATACATCCTCAACTAAATGCACAGAATAGACAATATTGTATGAATCACTTTAGAACAATACCCATGGTTGGATAGTCCATGCACCTTCTTAATGGTGATTTTTTGACTGCAATAGGAAAACAGAAAGCCACGAAACTAATTACAAAAAATCTATCCCTTCTACCATGGATTTGGCCAGATAGAAAGACCGTTTTTTTCTAGATTTCACAATGGGTTTTTTGTTTGTTTTCCAGTCAGAGAATTATCTCACTTATATTATGGACTGGGTATTGGGGGTAAAGGATCATTACTAACACTTTTTTTGGTACTTTCAGCTTAAAAACTTCTGCTTTAAGTGTGTATTTCTCGCAATACATTGCAAGATCTTGATTCTCTTGCTATTTGCATCAATTTTTTTAATTTTGAATAATGGGAAGATAATTCCTTTTGGAGCAGCCTATAGTACTGTAAAAGATACCTTAAATTCACATTATAGTCTCTTCTTGCTTTGACCATTAATATTGCTGTAATCTTTAAAATAGTTATTATATGCCAAAAATAGTTCAGTTCTGTTTGTTCAAAGTCTAGTTGTAAGTGACTGAAAAGCAGCATGCTGGTTTATGAATAAATGGGAAAAATCTTGGTTTCCTTTGGATAGAACTGCTTTTCTCCCAGTGGTAGCTCTAATGCTTTCTAGCTATGGGGGTTATCAAAATTTAAGCAGTGGCACAGGGCTTGGTGCTGGCTTTGTGCCAGCTGCTAGGGCTTTGTAAGAAAGGGCAGTAGGGGGGAAAGATTTTAGCAAGGCTTGTGAAGTTCTGCTGGGAGCAAGCCAAATTATCCCCAAGGTAAGAGCTACTCCTGATTTCTGCTGTAATACTACTTGATCCTCTCTGTGTCTCATATAGTACATTTAAAAAGGAAAAAACCACAGACTTTAGCTGAAGCAGAACCACACACTGCTGATGTTTTTTTCCTGATTTTTACATATATATGTATGTTCTATGCCTTCAGTGAGAGAATCTCTTCTATTCACTTCTGACTGCCATGAAATAACACTTCTTTCCATTATCTGTATATCGATGAGCTAGCCCACATGGTGAAAAATCCCTTCTGGGACTGGCAGACAGCAGTCACACAAGTACCAGTTAATCTCACTAAGCTATTACTGCAATTAATAGATACAGGCAGTAGATTTGAATTTAAAATCTACACTTCAGCAGGAAACAGAATCCTGCTTTAGAAACTATTAATAATTTTCTGACCATAATAAAACAATTTCCTGCACTAATTGCATTCCAGGTGGCTCCTATAATTTAAATGGGTTACTGCTAGAAGACTATCTCCCTTTTTCCTGAGTTGAAGGAGGATATTCTCAGTTCTTTGCAGTCAATATTTTTATTTCTAAAAAATCTGAAAACTTAATTTTGTAAGAAAATATTATATGTATCATTTTCTTGCTGTTTTCAACTGAAACTCTTGAACAGAATGAGGGAAAAAATGAAAATTAAAAGAAATGCAGCCTACTGTTCCCTTCATGGAGTAAGTAGGGAAGGTGAGTACAGACCTCACTCAAAAGCATTGCAGACTGGCTGTTGGACATGTAGAAGTTAAGAATCAAAACTTGGATCAACAGACATGACTGAAGCATGTGCGAAGAAACAAAAGATATGCAATACTTCGGGAAAATAGAAGGGGCTTCCTGGGATTTAGGGTCTGATGTTGCATACCTTTGAGGCACATGATTTCTATGAATGTGTTTGTGCATGTGTGTATGAGTATGTTTAGGCTAGAAGTGAGGATTTTGTGAAGTAATGGGAGCTCTAAAACAGTAATATTTTTCTTTCAGAAGAATTTCGAAGGCTAGTCCAGTCTCTGTGTAAGCATGAAAAAGCAACAATAAAGGGCATTTATTCATAACTGTTGTTTTTCTTTGCTTGAAAGATACTTGTGGGCTACACTGGCAACTGTTCTGGATGTTAACCACATTTTATTGTTGTCTAACACGCCACATTAAAGAACATTTCAACTTTGAGAGAAAAACATAACTATAATTCCCTGCTAGTCATGCAGCACAGACTTCTGTGACAGCATAAAACATGGATTCACTGTAATTGTGGGTTTGTTATGTGGAACCAAAGGTGAAGCACATCGCAGTGAAATAGCTTTGCAACTGTAGATAGAAATAATGGTTGGAGAACATTGTTCTGCTCTGCCTTTAAGGTGTTTCAGAGGAAAAGACTAAATGAAATGTATGGAAGTAAATGAGACTCATTTGAAAAGAAATTAAATCCTTTTAAATGGTGATTACAAATATGAAGTACGTTATTGTATTGAAGGGAGTAAAGAGTAAAACTCACAGATTATATTATTTTGCTGTGGCTGTTTTTCAGGACTTGCTGGAAAGATTCACCTTACTTTAGAATGCAAAAGAGAGTGATTAAAGTGACTCATTAAATATGAAACTTCAAAGAAATTAGATTTTTTGAGAGAAAACAAATGTAGGGAAAATGAAAGCTGAGGTACTTTCAGCACATTGAGAGTGAAAAACAACAAACCCCACTCCTACATGCATAGGCCACCTGAAACAGAAATTTCTAAAATTGGTAATAAAAGAAAAAAAATCATATGACTAATATTATCCATTAACCCTGCTTTTAAATTCTGTGAAATACTAGAAAAAAAACAAACAAACAAAAAAAAAAACAATAGGGAGATTAATTCTTTGTAGTTAGGACAGCAAGTATGTTTTTACTGTGGTAATATACCTGTTTCAATTTAAGAAAGTTTTATCTTATCCTTCTGCCATTAATGAGTACAGAGAGCCTGACTGAAGGCTCAATAACCTCATTGTAAGACTTCCTGCTTGATGGTTGAAGGCCCCCCATGCCTTCCTCCCACACGGAGAGCTCTGCAGTCACTCTTGGTGCATTGGGCTGCTCTTGCAGTGCTGTTGGTGCCCATAGGGAAGAGTAACAAAGATTAACCATCTGTGAGCTGGGCAAGCCTGCTGTGATGTGTAGAATGCCAGATCCTTGCTCTGACAGACAGCCAAGCTGACAGACAAGCCTCTGAGGACATCAGGTTGGATTGGTGTAATACCCCAGAGCTTGCTCAATGAGTCTTTTAAAAGGATTTAATGTTATTTTCTGCAACTTGAGTTAGAAGCAAGGGAGAAACACTGACAAGATATTCTCAAGAGGGCAAACAAGAACTTTACTGTCCAGCTTCAGAAAATCTGGTAAGTTTTTAATGTTTGAGCAATATTAAGTCAACATAAAGCATTTCACAAAGCATTAATTTAGCAAATTCTAAGCCCATTCTACTTAGCAAACTTCAACTCAACTCTGACTTTTAGTTACTCAAATTTTGAGACGGAATAAGAAGAAAGAGAGAAGAGATATAGAAAAGAACAAATATAGCTACCGCTTCTGATTCCATTGGTGTTCACCTGAAAGAAATTCCAAGAGGATGTAAGGTCAAGACCTGTGTGTGCCTTGTGCTCTGTCTTCCATACACGTTAGTTTTCCTGGGCCCTTCCTTTACGTGGGACTTCTGGTCATTATGCCACTCAGCTCTTTGTTGTCTGGTGAGGAAGCTGCCACCATGAGGCAGAATTTTGCATGAACATGTGTGGGCAAGAAACTGAGGCAGACACAGAAAGGGAGTAGGCATGGCCAGAGGCCACGTCCCAGCAGGTAGGGATGGGTGTGCTGTTGAGACAGGAGAGGCTGGAAACTTGTGATGGACCAGCAGACACATGGCTGCTCAGGGCATTGCTGAAGGCAAACAAGGTTCTTCAGGACACCCTCGGAGCCAGCCCAGCCCAGAGAGGTATCTGCAGTGAGGAATGTGAGGGTACTGTGCAGTGCAGGGCAGCCAATGGCACAGCCACTGGTGTGGCCATTGGAGGGGCAGGGAGCTGGGTCCTGCCAGCCAGGCTCACAGCAGGTGCTAGCAGGGCTGGATGCCCAGTGTGGTGGGCCATGAGCACGCCCTGGCTGAGGAAGCCAAGGCAGTTTTTATGGAGGAAGCTGACAAGCTGTCCCAGGGGAAGCACTGCTTCTTGCATGCTGTGGGTGTAAACCTGGAACATGGACATCCATTGGAAGTCAGCTGTTGGGCTTGAGGGGCCTGCATACAGCCCTGTGAAACAGTCCTTGCTCTGACTTCTTTGCTTTGATTTACTAATCTTTTTTCTTCTCTCATTATCCAGTTTTAGACAAATATAAGTGTTTTTTATAACCACAGGTTTATACTATTAAAAAATAGTATATTCTTCTTAATAAAAATAAATAAAATTTTCAAACAGAAAATAAGTGATTTTTCATTACAGGTCCTTTCCATAGGCAACAATGCCCTCTATTTGAGTGTTGTAAGGTAGTTCTAATTAAAAGAATAACAAAAGATGTGAAATATATGTCCATGAAAAAGAGAAAACCAGTAGGTTGAATAGGAGGATTTTGTTCCAAGGTATACCATAACAAAAAAAATAGCAGAAGAAAGAAGAAGAGCATTATTATAATCCCCTTTGTGCCCAAGTCCATGTAAACTGCAGGGGATGCATCAGACACAGAAATACATGGAGACAAAAGCTCAGTCGCCAGGAGTGGATGCTCGTGAACATATTAAAAGTTTTTATTATCTTTCTGCCTGCCTTTAAAAACCAAGACTTCCAATTGTGTAGCTCTCAAAAATTTTTACGTTTGCCGGCCTCCATGCTGAAGCTGATGAGCTGATGCAGCTCACTGGAATGGAGAAAACCAGTAGAGAGTGGCAAGAGTTAATGAAGCTTGTCTGTCAGCTGGGTTTCAGACCTGCCTGTGTATCTGCTCACTATTTCAGCTGAATCTCAAACCTTTTAACGTTCAGACATTAATATGAAGTCTAGTAAACACAAGCACAGGGAGAGCTGGATGTACGCAGGGGAGCCAGCTAAAGCTGAGAGGATTTTATAAGCCAAAGGGCTTGTCTGTTTCTTAGGAAAGCAAGTGTTAGGCGTTCTTAGGGAAAGATAAGATACAGTTTCAATTTTTCTTTTTTTTTCTTCTAAAGGCTTGGGGGATGAGTCTTCTCCGTTAGGACAAAAAGCAGTCTAGGAAGCCAACTCCAGAGGTCAAATGAAAAAACTGTGTCTAAGTACAGTAGAAGGATTATAAGCAAAGCTTATGTACTATAGAAGGAAATAGTGTACTGTTACAAACAATGTGACAATCTTAATAGGTAAAACCACACCAGGGTTTTTTGTTAATAGTTGTTGTGGGAAGATATGTAGCCTATTTGTTATTAAAGTAGCATGTTTTTATGGGTTTTACAGAAACTTGGAGCCTGCTAAATATTCTTCAGTGCTTTCTCTAATTAACTCTTTCCATATTTGTGGACACAGAGCAATTGCAGCCATTTTACTACAGATGGTTTGTTTAAAAAGTTTTCTGTTTAGAAGCTTGAATGTATTTCCCAGAAGAAGCCAAACTGGCCTCAAATCTGTGGACTAGTGGAGTGTATTGTCTTGCAAGGCATCATCACTTGTTGCCATTTGAAGATAAAAATAAATGGATGTCGGTCAGAATAAAGCAGTAAGTTTTGTCCACAGTGCTCTGTGCGCTTGCTACAATTACATACAGAAAGCTAAAGATAGATGCCACAAGCCTGTGCTGGTTTGGTCTTCCTTGAATTTTAGTAGATAATTCAGTCCGGCCTCAGTTATCAGAGTTAAATTATAGTTTCAGGAATAATGAATAAACTGTTCCCGTGCCTACCTTTTTTTGTTTTCACGATTACAGATTTTACTCTTCTGAGAGATCTAGGGTCTCAAATGCCTTGTATTAGCAAATCTCTGAAGAGTTGACATAGTTCTGACCTGTTCTCACATGTCAACTGTATTATACACTGAACAATGTGGGAAAGAAAACCAGCCAACAATAAAAACAACCCAACTCCAAAATACTGGGAAGGTAGTAGAAGGATTTAGGACTGCAGGAAAGGGATGTTGTGTGCAACTTTGCTGTCTTTTAGCCAAGCTGATCTCCTAAATGAATCAAGAAAAAATGGTGGTTAGATATCAGACTTTCAGGAGTGTGGGGATAACTGAGTGGTTCTTTGGGATAAGCAAAACTTATTCAGGGGCAATTCAGGGCAAACAGAATGAGAGAAAGATTTAGAGCTCAGTGGCTAGCTCTAAAGGACTACAAACGAGTTAAGGACTGGCAATAATTCTCTGAAGCATTTTCTTTGAGAAATTGTCCTGTCTAAAATATGCAAAAAGCTTTCTGTGTAATTTTTTTAGATTAATTTATTTGAAATTTACACCTACAGGCTTATAGTTCAAAAAAGGTTTTAATACTTAGATACCTTTAAAACTGTAAAATCTCTTTTATTGCAACACTGGTTATTGATTGGTAATAGAAATTGAAATTTTTGGTGTATTTTACTGCATGTTGTATGTACGCATATGTTGATGATTCTTAAATAGTACTGAGAATTTCTTAAGAGCTTTGTTTGCAATTTGACCACAGTGACTCTGACTTTGTAAATAGGTTTATGCAAAGTTGTGAAAGGATAAAAATAATCATACTTGTACAGTGATACACAGAAGTTCAACATCAACTTTTTTTTAATCCCAGTATCATTTTTGTTCAGAATTTAAGCATATCTAGTGAGCTATTTGCTATTAGAGTTGTTGTCACAACAGATTAAAATTTTACCTATTTTGGAAAATAAAAAGAGATTGGTAACCTTCAAAGATAAAGTAGACCACTATAGAGATGATTGAGTGAAATTTGAACAAAGTGAAATGGAATAAGTCACTTATGTGTTGTGTATTGTATGCAGGTTCATATTGTTGCACCAACATTTTTCATGAGATGGGTGGATTGTTAATAGTTTTTTACATTTTTATCAGTCTCATGAAGCTGATCAAACAAATAATTGTATGCTGTGAGCCTGTACAAAAATCAAAATACTTAACTTCTCATGTTACATGTATGGAAGAGGACACATATTTTTAAGTCTTTTCGAGCAGACAAATGTAGCGATCTCGGTTTAAATACTGGCAAGTAAAAAAAAATGAAGTGCAGGAATGCAGCTATGAATAGGTATCTATGTGCATGTCTTTTCCTTTGTATAACACAGTAAATGAAAGGGAAATAAAGGATGGCAAGGAAAAAAAAAGAAGGGGAGCAATGAGGGAAAGTGAGCAATAAGTGCTAAGGAGAGAAAAGGGAGGAAGGCAGGAAGGAAGGCAGGAAGGAAGGAAGGAAGGAAGGAAATATGAGAAGAAAGAAGGGGACAGGAAAAAATAAAAAATACAAATAAGTCCCTTTTAAGAGTATTCATGTCATCTGATGGGCTTAAAACCCATTGCTTTTCTCTTTAAATAAGAGCTGCATCTGCCCTTGCCAGGTATTGCACTGGATGCTGAATGTTTCGAGTTTTTTAGATGAATCAGACAAGGTGAATGTAGACCCAAAGGAAATGTTAAGCTTTCACCCTAGCACCACAAAGTAATTGATAGATTATTAAGATGCCAACTTCATAATTAGGTTATTAGGTTGTAGAATGTCTCCCTTCCTTTCCATACTACATAGTTTCTGCAAAGACTTCAAACCCATTCATTCCTGCATCTAGGTTTGATGAAAAGACCTAACTTGGAAAAAATGTTGAGCCAAAGCTGCTAGATATGTACCACATCTTTCATCATTGTAGCCTAGTCTTTCAGGGATTGATCTATATGCTTGCTTAATATAATTTGACCAAAACCTTTATGTCTAGTTTTATAAACTCTCAATGTTAACCTTTGACATAAGAACACTAATATCATTTTTCAGGTTCATATCTGAATCCTTGAAGAATGTACAAAATTATCCTGTATCTTTGCTACCACTACCATAATAAGAAATTGAGTGTCTGAAGAAGAAAAATGTCTTTATATCCTTACATGTCTCAAAATTCTATTCACAGATTCTAGTTATGCTCACTACTATGGTGACTCTTACCTGGAATTTCAAGGCTTACAGTTGAATATGCAAAATTTCATCCACCTGGAATTTAAGACATATAATCCTCATGGACTTCTCCTAAATATTGAACAGAAGCCAGAAACAATAACACGTTTTTTAATTCGGCTTGTCATCAATAATGGTACTTTGCAGGTAAGGCACCAAAATCTCCCAATGAAGGAAAAGTAAATAAAAGTTAGAATCTGTAAAAATGTTATTATATTTTTCCTTTTCTTGCTGTAGAAGATAGGAAATAAAACTACTGAGATTCTTGACTTCTTCAGTATTTTAAGGAAAATAACTTGCTGTCTGTTAAGGCCAATTCTTGGCTAATCTGATCAACATGACTCACAGGAGTACGCATTAAAACACAAAAACAGAAAATGTAGGCTTTGTCTTTACATGTGGTACGAACTAAATTATTGTATTTTATACCTAAACTAACTGAACTCCCTCATGCTGAACTTCATTAAAATTGTCATAGGGAGCGTTTGTGACAGGCATAGGAATTTAGTGAATTGTCATAGAAAAAATTACCATATTGGGGAATATGACACAGAAAGGAGAAGAGTGGAGACATAAAATTTCTAGTTACTTAGATAATTTAAATCCATTAGGATTCAATTGTTATTCCTTTGTTGTGTGTCTTTTTTTACCATGTATCTCTAAGTACAAATCTTTCACTTCATCTATTATTTAAATCACAGTTCCATAGGATCAGGAGAAAAAAAATACCATACATTTCTTTAGCTTTTGTGGACAGATTGACTAGGAATATATTTGTTTATAAACTTTAAAGAGTAAAGTGTGTATCATGGGATATCTTTACATTCAACAAGTTATTCCACCTTTTCTGAGGAAGAGATAAAGCCAGAGCTTTATGAAGAGGGAGGCAGATGCTAAATAGGCTATAAAAAGATATGAAAAGAAAAGCTACTTTTCTCATAACTTATCTCCCATTTTCCTGCTAAAATTTTCCCAAAGTACCTGTAATTATATTATTTTGTAAGAACTGTGAAATGTCTGTTAGAAACAGCACTTTTGTATTCTATTTGCCTTCATGTTTAAACAGATATATAAACTGAAGATAAACAGAAAAGGAGAATTTACCTCTTACTTTATTTTGTTATGTTGTGATTTTTTTATCTTTTATTATATTGTGACTATCTTTGTCCAGAAAAAAAAATGAGATTAGTCATGGGCAGTAATTTATCCAAGGTTTAGAAAATGCTGATGGATTTAAGTTCATCTTACTTGTATTCATGGTAAAGTAATGATGCAGAAAAATATTTTTCTAACATATCATAAGCATCATAAAATATGAAAGTACTTTAATTGACACAAATCTATTCAGAGATCCCAGTGTGCCATGTTAAAACTAATTGAATTCACTTAGTCATTCACAAAGCTGGTCAATTAAATGTAGATTTAAGGCCCAATGAACAAATGGTTCTAAGCTCACAATCAAGCTACAATTACAAGTAGACAAACCATGAAATCAAGTGCTTGTTCACATTAGTATAGGAAATTAAATGGTGCTCCAAAATGCTCAAGCCTGCATGCTACATTACGTGTTTGGAACTGTAAGGAAGCCATAAAATGGTAAGTAAAATTCACCAGTGGGCAGTGTTAATTTCAGATGGATTGCAGATGGTCAACTTCTTTGCAAATATGACCCATAATGTCTGATTGTACAACACACAAAGATTAAAGCATTTTCATTCAGGTTAGGAAGCATATATGTATTCTTGTATGTTTCTGGTATGATAGGCTTCCTTATTCAGAACTTTTAATGAGACATTAACTTTCCTTGATACACATGATATCTTCAGGTTTTTGAAACCATTAGTTATTTTGAAATTACACTGTCTATGCTTGAAACTGTTTAATTATTAGAAATAACGTAATTAAAACCTTTTCCCACTCTGTAGTACCAGTATTTATGTGATGAAGCAGCAGAAGTCAAAAACATCACTACCACAGCTAGGGTGAACGATGGACACTGGTATAGTGTGCAAATTAGGTAAGTTTACTGTTGTTTGTTTTTATCATTGTTTCAAAGATCATAGAGATTGATCATAGAAATTACTGTTAGTAAATTCCACAGATATTATATCTCATTAACTATGATACCTGAACAGTTTTACAGATTAGATTTACAGTAAAATCATGTTATGGCAGTCTGGGCCACAACACATCCTTGGAAAGAATGTTTATAACTACAGTTGGACAGTGCTCATCACATCCCTGATGTGCTTAGTGGAAATAAATTGATTCTCATTGGAATAATTTACTGTAGAAAACACAAACATTCAGCCAGGGAAGATGTTGTGCAGTAGCTCCAAGCTACTCAGTCCTGGAAATAGTTGAATTTCCAACAATGAGAGCGTGACTTATAGAAAAATCTTGGAAAATAAATAGATTGGCAGAAGCAGCACCATGACTTTCATTGCTGTCACTGACTTGCAATTCATAATAGGGTATATTATTCCTGTAAAAGTAACAACACTTGCAACTGAATGAGAATAAAATGAAAATAAAATGAGGAAAATGAGGTAGGTAGGAAGCTTTCCATAGTCTTTGTACATAGATATATCTAATACCTGTGCTCACAGAATCCACAGCCTTTGAAGTGGAAGCTTTGTGTTTGCTTTATAGGAAAGTAAGGCACCTAGTGCACTCTCTGAGTGCCAAGTTCCTATTAGGTAGCTTAAAATAGGTCCTGTCATCTTGTCCAGCAAGAAGAAAGCAAGCTAGCTGTCTGCTTGTCTCAGGAGTAAGTTAGTCTTTTAAAAGTTTGTGGAGGAGTGTAGAAGGAACAAAAACTTTTTATTAGAATAGACCTTTTATAGCTATATCTGTCCAAGAATTGTTAAATGAACTTTTGCGGGACAGCACTGTCCCCCTTTCCTTCCATGGGAAGTAGAGTGGAGTGTTTATCGATTACACTGTACCTTGCTGCCTCAGATGTGGCAGTCAGTACTCAGTGTGGAGAACCAGTCTGATACTGCATTTCAGTTTCCATCACTATCATAATTTTTCCAGCAAGTTAAACCACACTCCTGGTCTGGACCACTAAGTAACATTCACAAATTAATGAAAGGAGAAAAAGTCAGTAATCCGCTGCAGCTGTGCTTATCACCCAAAAAGGAACACCATAAACCAAGCCAAGCTAATG
Source organism: Parus major (assembly GCF_001522545.3). Taxonomy (NCBI): domain Eukaryota; kingdom Metazoa; phylum Chordata; class Aves; order Passeriformes; family Paridae; genus Parus; species Parus major. The sequence continues at coordinate 86,947,287 of NC_031770.1, forward strand.
GAAGCTAAAAAGCAAGTGTAAGCTTCTCTGTGACCAGAAGAAATAGAGCACAGTGTCTCTATGACACTGATAAAAGTGAGATTTTCTAAAAACTAATAATAAACATAATTCTGTTTGTCTCCTGGTTATGACTCCCTCTCCATATCAAAATAGAGAAAGCAAATTGGAAGACAGTTTTTAGAGAAGAGATATAAAGATGTTAAAATCATTAAGCAGGTTCTATATGAAAAGAGACTAAACACTCAGGTACTCTGCAAGCCCATTAAAGACAGCTAAGAGAGGATCCCAATGACAAATCCCAAGTGACACAGAAAGGAGAAGAGTGGAGACATAAAATTTCTAGTTACTTAGATAATTTAAATCCATTAGGATTCAATTGTTATTCCTTTGTTGTTCATTTTAAGCAAGATTTAAGATCCTGAAGATAGCCGAAGTATGAATACCTGAACCCTCAGTAATGTGGACGTCTTTACAAAAACAGCCTTTTGCCTGACACTGAAGTGTTCAAACTGCCATGTCATTGCCATGCCTCAGAGATCCACTAATTACCATGATGCTAATACACTTATTCTCTGTATGTTCCCCCTACTCCAGCAAGCAGAAATTAACATGAGTCTCTAAATCAGCCCATGACAATAGCCCATGACAAAAGAAAACCAACCTATTCTCTATATTTTGCTTATCCTTTACAGTCTAAAAAGAAACTTTATTTCATTTGCAGGAATTTTTTTCAGGACAGCTCAGGAAATGGGCCAATCTTGTTTTTCCTGCTGAAAAAGAAGGCATGCATACCATTTTTGGGATTCAGGCTAGTTACAGAGCAATGAATAATAAAACATTGTAATCACTTTAGAAGATTGGAAGTAGTTCTGAGCATTATTTTAAGATGGCATTCTGCAGATGACACCAAGTAGTGTGAGAGTGTTGATTCACTGAAGGGCAAGAAAACTCTGCAGAGGGATCTGTGCAGACAAAATCAATGGATCAAGGCCAATTATGTGAGTCTTATGAGAAGTGTCTGAGGGATCTGGGGCCATTTAGCTGGGAGAAAAAGAGGCTGCAGTGAGACCTTATAGCTCCCTACAACTCCCTGAAGTTGGCTATAGTGAGGTGGGGTCAGTCTCCCCTCAAATAACAAGAAATCAGACAAGAGGAAATGGACTCAAGTTGAACTGGGGGAGATTTAGGTTGGATATTTGAAAAAAAATCTTCACAGAAAGGATTGTAAAACACTGGAAGAGGCTGCACAGGGAAGTGGCTGAATCACCATCACTGGAGATATTTAAAAATCCTATAGACATGGCAGTTAAGGTTATGGTTTAGCTTGGCAGTGCTGGTTTAACAGTTGATGGTCTTAAATATCTTTTCCAACCTAAACAATTCTGTGATTCTATGATTCTAAAATTCAAAATCTTAGTGATGTAGATGTTATATGTCAGAAAGATTTGGAGTTGCTTCTCACTGTCATCTCATACATTTTCACATGTGCTTTAGTTAATTATGAAGTATATATCCTGTATATATATATATGTTTTTTTTTCCTTTAATGACAATTTAATATATATTTTTGACAGTTGTTTGATAGAATCAGTCTTGAAATATGTGTTAATTGTTTTATAAATTTACTATTTAATTTAATCAACTGCAGTGTAATACGGCATAATAAAGTAACTTTCATGAAAAATTACTGTAACTTTTTCAGCAGCTTTCTAGAGGCTTGCAAACATTTAATCTTCTCAGAAATGATTTTCAGTGAGGTAAATAAATTTTTAACAATGGTATCTGGGAAACCAATGAAGTTAAATTGGAATGCAGGAGATACTGCATATTGTAACACAGTGTATAGGCACACAGGTTTTTCTTTGTTGTGCATGTGTTAAACATTATGAAGAGACATTGGGGACAATAACAATTAAAAAAATAAATAAAATGGTAATTATTTTTTTATTTAATATTATCCTAATTGTTTGGAGCTCTTTTGATGTACTCCTGTGATAGAAAGGATTTTGTCTTTTCACTTCAGGAAAAGCAATGCATTTCAGCTACTGAAGATAAGCCATCTTCAAAGAGCATGCTCTGTCTACAAAATCATATTAAATGGAAATAGACTTAAAAATAATGAGTGCTGTTTAATACAAGTTTAAGTACAGTGAAAATTAGATAGTGATAGTAGCTTCCTTTTCTGCTTACAGGAGATTTTACTGCTTCCTTTATACCACAGAAATAATTCCTTGTGTGAATAAAAGAAATGTCACACCATCTAATATTTGCAAATAAATATGCATATGACTGTCAGACAATGTCCTTTATCCAGTTCTCATGGTTCACCATGATATTCATGCTGAAGGAAAAGTAGCAGCATTGCTGAAGTACATTTTTCATTATGATGGGATACTGTGACTACAAACACTGTAATAAAAATTTAATACATTTTGGTACAATATAAGAACTGTATTTGCTTCAAAATCTGGCATATCTTGGATGATTTGGGTTAGGATATAACTTTTTGCATCAGATTAGTCTAATTTGTATTATTGGCTGCTAAAACCAACTTGTTGCCAAGGTTTGCCTCATAGCAGTGCCTGAGAGTTCCATTTCATGAACTCATGAGAGTTCATTTCATAAACTACTGTAGTTGTGTACTAAGTCTGTTAATGAAATTTCATTGTAGCTGTTTCACTCACATTTCTGACTATTGTTTTGGTTTTCTTAAGAATGTTACCAGGGAAGTGAGTGAGCTACAGTGAAAAATGGATACGGGCAATATCGCATAGGGATTGGGTTACTGCAGGATATTATGAAGGGAAGGAAATGTTAGACTCGAGCATTGGAAGGTTTACATGTTTCATTTTGTAGTGAAGATACAATTTTCTTATTGTCAATGCAGGGGATATTCTATCACAACCTCCTCATTCCAGCCTTTATAAACTGCCTCCATTAACTGCTTTAAGATTTTTCTTCTTCAATCTCTGTCATTCAGAACAAGTTCATAAAATAATATGTATTTCAGAAACAAACCAAACTGCAACAGTGATATTAGAAATTTGCCTTTTCTTAGCCCAATACCCTACATTTCAGTACTCATAAAAATAGTTTACTCAGTTATATGAAAATTATTTTTATTTTAATTTTAGTCTCAATTGCCTTAATATTTAATTAATAGTCTTAATTAGTCTTAATTTAGTGTCAATTGCTTTAGCAAATTTCTCCACTTACAAATTGATTATGCAGTAGATGTCATAAATTCAACTTCATTCTTTAATATGAGTCTGTCCATGGAATTTTTTTTTCATTATCTGATATCATTAGGATTAAAATCTGGTGTAGGTGTTCCATCAGAAACTGATCGCAAAATCTGGCAATTGCTTTTCAAAGAGTGTTTTATCCCTCTCCTTTAACACCTATTGTTTGTAATTTTTGCTTTGCACTATTTACCTATAGGACTTTTGATAATTGATTGTCTTGCTTTTGAGATGTAAAAGTTTACTGATTCCTTTAGTCAGAGAAATATATTTCTAATCATGCCATAATACAACATATGCTCACTCAGGAGCTTTTAGATTGCTTGGTTTTGACAGCTTCTTATGAGGGTCTGAGATAATCCATATGCTGCAAAGTATGCTGTATTTATTATCCTTCACAACATGCTACAAACCTCATATTTTCCCTTGGGCTTTTAGGCAGGTAAGATAAGAATATGATAGATAAAGTGGGTAGCAAATCCTACCTAGATGCTTCTCTGTTTTGTTTGTCTTTGGTTCTTTTTATTTCACTTTTATTGTAAATCCCTATTTTTTTATCAGAAAGGTGCAGGACTTTGACCTTTATTTTTAGCATAACAGCATATGGGTGAAGAAATTCATCTGTTGTTTCATGTACCATGTAAATGTCAGATACTCTACTTAATGAAAACATGCTTAATGGTCCATATCCTCAAAAACCAGTGTAAGTCAAAAGATATTATAACCAATTGCTGCTGTTTAGTTAGAGAACTGTATTCAATATTTATAAAACGCAGTAAGAAATATATTCTTGGTATAAAATACCTTCAGGATCTTTTAATTTTCTTTGCCTCTCCCAAGAAAGCTGTCAATGGACTTGCATCAGCTGCAAGAAGTTAAGTACTTGGACCCAGCAAGGTCCTGTTTTATATTTGTTACCAACACAAAATATTTATGAAGTTGCTCTAAACTGGCCACTGATAGGGTCCTCACAAACACGTGGCTTTCTTGGCCACAGCTGTGTTGGTCTTTTATTTTAGTCCCTCCTAAAGTGCATAGTGTAAAACTAGGGGTGAATGAAATACACGTGCTGAATTATCTAATAATTTCTAATTTTTATATGGTCTGAAAGTTTTCCCAGATCAGTGGACCTTACTTGGAAAAAGTACAGGTTATTATACTTAGTCCAATTTATTTATGATGTACTAACACTGGTAATAAAATTACATTTGTATTTTCTTAATTTCACTGTATGTTAAGTCCTAAGTAAGTTATATCTGCTGCTTGATGTCCAATATACATTGCAGAGATGCTTAGTCACTGAAAACAAACTGGTTTGAGAATATAGTTTAGAAATACAGGCATTTTCATTTAATATGGAATGAAAATAATTAAATCATTGGAAATATTGATACTGATGTCAAGACCTGGATTTGTAAAGTGAAAAATGGAATGAGTTGATCATGAAGTATGAAGAAAATTAGAAGGATTCTTTTTAAAATTTGGTTTGGGATTTTGGGCAAAGATATTTAGCATCAAATACATATGGTAGCTATCACACAGATGGGCAGGAAAAATGAACAATATCTCCTAAAAGGGTATTATGAAATACTTCTGGAAGAAAAAGATAGATTGGAAAAATGAAAAAACATAGATTGACTATTGTCACAAGTAGCTCAAAAAGTGGACAATTAATTTCTGGGGGCTGAAGATTTCTGTTACATGGTGACACTATTACTGCCCGCTAGCAGAGCATGACAGTACCACAGAAATGGTAATGCTGGGTTGAACAACAGAATCAAAGGAGATTCTGATTTATGAACTGTGAAATTGAAGCCAAATAAGAATCAAAAAACACTAAATGGAAAAGTTTTGAAATCTTGCTAGTCAGAATACATTTGTTTTCCGGTTCATTCTGCTAATGTGCACAGTACTTTTAGAGAGAGTTCATTTGATTTTAATCCTTTCACAGATAAGTAAAGGAGGAACCAAGCCAATAATATTCCCTCCTGTGACTAATTTTAATTTTTACTTTAACTTGTAAATTTAAATTTAAATGTATTTTAACTTATCTTTCTATTTGGGAGCTGGGGTTGTTTAGCTGGAAGAAAAGGAGGTTCAGGGGAGACCATGTTTCTCTCTATAACTATCTGAAAGGACGTTGTAGCCAGCTGGTGGTCAGTCCTTTCTCCCAAGTAATGAGAGGAAATGGCCTCAAATTGCACCAGGGAAGGTTTAGGTTGGATATTAGGAAAAATTATTCACAGTATTGGAAAAAGCTGCCCAAAAAAGTGGTTGTCAACATCAATGGAGGTATTTTTTAAAAATTTAGAGGTGGCACTTAGGGAGGTAGTTCAGTGATGAACTTTGCAATATTAGGTTAATGGTTTGATTATGTGATCTTAAAGGTTTTTCCAGCCTTAATTATTGTATTATTCTATGATAATTCTCCCTTTTTAATGACTTAAGAGTACTATGGAAATAATGATTCTGTAGATGCTAGAGAGCAATAACAGCATCTCAATAAAAAACACAGATAAGAAAACTGATTCATAGATAGGTTGAATAGGAGAATGCACTTATTATATCTGCTGCCGAACAACTATTAAGGAAAGAGATAGACCATCTGTGAATTTATATTTACCCAGTTTCCTTTGTGAATAAGCATAGATTCATGTAGCTGACAATCATTTTTGTGCACAAATACCAGAAATAAATTTCAAGTACAGTGTATCACTGCAGTCATATTCTATTAATCTTAGATATTTTTAAAATACCAGTTAGGCTGAATTATTTTTTTTTAAAAACTTCTTAAACTTCAATAATAGAACTATTGTACCACAATTAATGGTCTTACTGTTCTTTGAAGTATCTTTTTAATTCTAGATTCAGATATTATTTGGGGTTTTTTTCCTTAAAATAAATTGCCTTTCTTTGACTATATTTATTGCAAAAAGCAAAGAAACAACTTGCCTCTTTTACTGACTGCTGCATGTCACCAAATGCCATATTTGTTAGAGATATTGTCTCAACAATTTATGTATTTGCTGGAGGCTTTTCCTCAGGACATGTCTTTAGCTGGTTCTCTGTTTAAGAATACTTAAATCCTTTTCTATCCCATGTGATCTATACAACAGTTCTTAACTCTATTGTACACATTGTTAATTACACAGAACATTCAAAACTTTTTTTTTTTACCTGAATAACTCAAATTGCTATTTTTTAAAACAAAGTAGTAACATTATCAATTGTCTTTTTAAATACATTTTAAATATTTTTTTCCTTATTGAAAGTAATGGAATGTAATAGTATTGTAATTCTGAATGGATTTTGGTTTTAGGAAAGCAGACCTAATATATATAATACACATAATCTAGTATTTCCTTTTATACACTTAAATGTACTGTGGTCTTTGATTTTGTAATCAAAATGATTTTAAGAACTCAGGTTTTCACGTGTGGTATCTATATTTTATACAATATGTGCATATCAATAAGGAGTAAATATATTAGCTATCACAAAGGAATCTTAGTGGAAAAAATACAGGGTAGGTTTTAAAAAATATTTTATAGAACTTATTTTTCTCTCTGTGGATGAACATATGACATGATTTGGACACAGCAGCATAAGGTAACATAAGCTACCATTTTTATCTAAGTTAAAATTTCTGAAATTTCTTGGACTTAGAGTTTCAGGCCAGAAGAGAACATTTATTTGACCACCAAGGGACCACTAGTTTGACCTTTTCTATGTCTTAAAAGATCAATATTTTGTTTGAAATCTATGAAAAACATAGACTTCTGCTAAATCAAACCCTTCTATTAAATATTTTCCTAAGGTACACTTTACTGTGGTCACCTCTTCCTAAACCCACAGCATTGGTGGGCATTTTATATATAGAGATCATGCCGTCTGACAAACCCCAGCCAGTACTTCAGTAAAAAACTGGAAACAAAAGGTGGGTAAAGATTTCCTTCTCACCCTGCTAACACTGTGTCGCAGGTATTGAGGTGATGCTCAGGACTGAGCCAGAGTGCAGACATGTAAGAGGTGTAGTTCACTCTCACCTCAAAGATCTTTTAGTCTGATAGGTATCCTTTCACCACTCTGTTATTTGAGACATGTCCAGAAAATGGAGAAATGAAAATAATTAGCCAGTTCTGTATTGGGAGAATGCTGTTAGGCATGCACATTGCATCCAGAAACCTGAGGGCATAATTTTTTATTAAAGTCATCATGCTGTAGCAGATATGAGGTAGCATGAGTATTTGAAAGATGATGCAAGCGATCCTTTTCTCTACTGAATAAAGCAGGATATGCAGAGAACAGGACAAGCAGTATAGCAGTCTTGTTTACTCAGACAGTGCTGTGTGAATTCTGTACACCGTAACTCCTAGTTAGCAAGAAGGAAACTGGCTTTCTGCTTTATCCCACATGAATCCCTTCCAGTCAGAGTTATCTGGAGGCAGGGAGGCTGCACCTCTTTTGAAAGCAAATAAGCTTTTTCTCCCTGAAGGGCAGGATGGAACTTGCAGAGAGTCTGCAGCAACAGCACAGACAGAAAATAGTGAAAAAAAAAGAAGACAGTGTCTGCCTGCTATAGGTGGCAAGAGCTAAGGTGAGCCTTGTAATGCCATGGAAGGAAGGAGATTTTGTTTAGGATCAACTGTATCCAGTAGAAAATTTATTTAAAGCTAGAGAATAAATTTGCTTTCAAGGCATTTATTTAATCACGCTTATTGCCACATTTTCATTATTAAAAAAAATTTAAAAATTTAGTTATCTTGTGTGCTAAATAAAGTCTATCCTTAAAGAGGGGGCTCATGTCTTTTTGGATAAGTTACTCTAACAAAAGGGAGACAATTCAGAATATCTTCAAAGGGACATTTTTGGCCTCAAAAAGCTTGATTGTTTTTTCCACATTTAAACCACTTTATTCTTCTTTCTTTTTTGGCTACTGACCCATGCTGCCAGGGCTCATGTAGGGTCTTTTGCCTAAGCTGCCATTCAAGTCACATCTGTAGCTATTTAAGATGTCAGTGAGATTATCCAGGCTCCATATCTGCTGTATCTATTCACAGCCCTCTACTATCTTCAGAATTCCTTTAAAACATTAACTTGAAGTTTTTCTTCTTAAAATGGTCAATTTAACTTTCTTTCAGAAACAAAATTTCTGTCAGTTAATAATCATGGGGTTGTGCTGCTGATGCCACAGCTCATTTTGAACTGTGTAGGAAAGATCTCGGTTCTGCATTGCCAGACATGGCAGCAGACCTTTTGCTATTCCAAAGTCACTACAGCAATTACTTTCCTCATTCAGCAAGAACTAAGATTTTAAAGAGAAAGGAATGGTTGAAATGGGTAAAACCTAGAAATTATGTCAGACAAACTTGACATTAATATTTTTTTTATCTTGCATTTATTTTCCAGAAATTGAGAATAGTGAAAGCAGATTTTCTGCTTACATAGATGTCTGACTACAGGAATAGAAAACCCACCCTGCACTGATCAAGTCTTCTACTAAAACAAAGGTTTCAAACTTAGTGTACTTTTTTTCATCTAAGTAATATCCTTTTGATTTGCATCAATGAAATGGTAAAAAAAAATTCTAATTTAAATCAAAACCCATTATGAAATCAAAGCTTAAGGTGTTTTACAATTTTTTTAATTTTTCAGAGTGGTTATTTTTCAAAAACTTCTTATGAGTCAACAGAGAATAAGCAACTGCCTTTTCCTACTAATGACATTGAACGCAATATATTTAATTATACTAAATTGACCCTAATAACAGTTAATAGTGATTTAATCCACCAGTTAGTTTGATACAAACTGTTGTTTTACAGCCTCTTTAAGATAAAAGCTTACTTAGTCATGCTACATCTTGGGCACAAATCACATTCTACATATTCTCAGAACTCTACCTTAAAGCAGACATTTAAATTTAGCATCATGCAAGTGACAAATCTGTGGTATACTATGATGTGCTCTTCCTCAGGTTGTTTTACTAAAAAAAATGCTAAAAATGTTTCTGTCATAGCTAATTTATTTTGCTTTGCATCTCAGAAGAGATCATTAATGTCAGTTATAAGAATTAAAAGTTTCGACTTTGTCTTCTGAAGCAGCTTATCACAGAGACAGAAACATAAAAACAGTAAAATAGGACTAGTAACAGGCCGATGACAATACATCAGACTTTGTTCTGTATTATTTTCTATGGAACATCAAAGAGTACTTATGGATATGAAAACTGGGTTCAGTGGCTGCTTTGTCCACATGTCACAAGCACAGAATTTATATTAAGGAGAACATAGCTAGGGTATAGAGATCAGAAACAACCTTGGCCTGCAGAATTGAATTCCTGCAATGTTACTATTTTTTAATTAAAAACAGTCTTTAAGATTCACTTAAAATTACAGTGTTGCAAGTCTAAATTCAGCTCTAAACTTTCTGCTGTCTGAATACTTGAATATAGTACTCTAATTTGAGCCAAACTTTTCCGTAAGTGACACATCTACATCAACTTTAAATAAGTTTAAATAAGTTTAAATAAGCATATTATTTTCTAAGTTTAATTTCTGTAAGTAGTATCTACGATTGGTATGATGTGAGCAGCAAGAAACTAGAAGCAAAATGCTGCAAAGACAGAAAGGGTCAGAGGCATAGATTTATTTTTTTTTTCTTTAGCTGTATCTATAGCAGTAAATTAAACTAAAATCTGAAGGCTAGTCTCTGAGGCCAACTGGCAGGTCTGAGGTCATGTCTATAAAAGCTTTTATAGTAAAATAGTTTGATAAGGCGAGTTTTAAATGATTCCTGAATTGCACTAACCAGTGAACTTTATAAGTTTCAGAACTGAAGATATCTAACTTCTATAGTAACTGTAAAAGAAACAGTGATGACTTTGTAAAGATATGGATTATTCCACATCAGGATTTGAATTCAAGTTGTGGACCTTAGTGTAGTAGTGTAAGAGTAACCTCTGTGAAAAGAAAATAAATATTTATTTATTTATTATAATATGAAACAAATTTCATTTCCTCCCTTCCTTGTATTATTTGAGAAGTTTGCATCATTAGCTTCATTGTTCTTATTTGTTTACCTAAATCACAGTTAAGTCGAAGACCAGACTGTCACTGTTGGACACTAAATGAATCACACAGACTTAGTTCAAGGTGTGGTGAAAGAAAGAGCAAACTTTATTTGTTCTTTCAGTATTTATAGATTTCTGACCATGACCAGGGATTGGATAGTGAGGTTAACACCTTCCCAACCGCACTGGCTGTGAGAGATGTCCATCAAAAGGCACATCTTTAATGGCATGTATAAACACCTATGTTTACAGTTACTTTCCTGGGAAAGAGGCTAGAACTTGTAGAAAAACAATTTCGAGGGCCTGATTCTCAGGGAGACACCTGACCAAGAAATCAGCTTCAGGCCCAGGAAATACACTGTCAGAGAAATGAGAAAAAATATATAGTTGACTTATTTGTTCATCTGTAACACGGAAGTGTGTGTTCACCTGCTGAACAGTACTCAGGGCTAAGTCAGCACCAACAGATGAGAACAGTCTAAAATTATACATTTTACTGCAGAGTGAAAATGTAATGACTGTGAGTGAACTGGTATATATTCTATCTAGATAAATTGACTGCAGGTAATAAGATATTCTGCCCTATTCTGTAAATATTATTAATATGGAATTGCTGGCGTTTTCTTTGCTGAAGGATTGTGTCTTAGGACTGTAGAATTATAGGGTATTTTGGGCCAGAAGAGACTTCAGGAGGTCTTTAGTCTAACCTCCTGCTCAAAGCATGGGCTGCCAAGGTCAGAACAGGTTGCTCGGTGCTTTATTCAGCCAGATTTTGTAAACCTCCAACACTGAAACCTGCAAAGCTTTCTGAGTAGAGAGGTCCAGATGTGCCATTCCTAAAGTTGTCTCAGACACCCTTGAAAAGCCATGAAGGTTTCAAAACCAGTGCTAGGTCAAAATTGATCCAACCTTTTAAATGTGCATTAAGAAAAAGTTTCTCTTGATTGTAGTGACAGTAAGTTTATTGTTTTGTTGTAATTTTACAAAAATGAACATTCTACTGCAAGGAACAGTTTGAGTATGAAACCAGAAAATGTAAACCTTCAGACACTGAGTGAAAAATAAGCTGTCTTTTTTTAAGCTAATAAATCTATAAATAATAACTAAATATAATGACAGTGAAATATGTTCTGACTTTAATTAAACAATTGTCTTCAATACAACTGGGGGAAATAGGGATTATTTGTTTTATAATATATGATAATAAAACCTCTACTTCTCGTGGTTCACAACTCATATTTGGTATAGAGGTTTTAAATATCTTGTTGCTTTTGTTTAATAGACTGAATGATAGTATTACAGTCTAAACAGTTCAATGGTATTAGTGAATTATTTATTGTTGTTAAGCATGGCTACATTCAAAGGCAATTTCTAGAAACATGTAAAAGTTTCATTCTTGTTTCTAGACATGATTGGTTGAACCCTAGAACAAAAGATTTCCCTTTTCTATAAGAATAAAACAGGCTAAAGAATTTTTATTCCCAGCCAGACTGCACAGCATGACTGACATAATACTTTTTTCTGAACATCCCCCTTTCCCTCCTCCTCTTCTACCATTTGTTTTGTTGCTTTTTTACCATTTTATGATAATGCTAAAAATTAATCATCACTGAAAAATGTCAGAAGGTAAAGACATTATGTAAAAGGACTTGGATTTCATACAGACATTGCCATGTTATATCAATAGTTATCAAATTATTGTCTGACCTTTCCGTCCTTCTAACCTGCAAGGCATTGAGCAATGGGTTTAGTACTGTTTAGACAGAATTCATCTTCAGGTTATAATTAATTGGACAGTATTTAATCACTACATTTGTGTGATTACAAATGAGGAAACTGTGAACTATTACTGCTGGCTTGGACTGAGGCACAATTACTGGTAGCTTACCCAGCAAAAGTGCTTGAGAATTGCTGTATGCACTTCCACATTTATAATTATGCAAAAAGCCCTGTCATCTTACTTGACCTTTAAAACACCCAATGTGCTGATTGTAGAAAAACTACTTTAAAAGCCTGATGGAAATTTCATAGAGTGCATATATGACCCAGTGATTGTATCATCAGCAAATGCTAAACAATAATGGTTTAAAGTCATTATTCTAATTTGGCCAGACCCTGCTAGATTCAATCAAACACAATCAGAGGTGCATGGCTGACATTCTAACAAGCTTAGGGCAAAGGCAGCTCATGCTTTGAATTGCATTAACTTGTTTCCTGATACCAAATACTGGGAATTCATTTCAAAATATTCTTTTAATTTATGCACACAAAAATACTTTAACATATCAATCACATAAGCTATTAAGAACAAGCTAAAAAATATGTCTAAAGCAAATGTGAAAAGAACTACATCAATATGGTGTTTGTGTGACAGAAGTACGTACATGGTCATGTAACTAGTTACAGCATTAACATCTCAAAACATGTAGAAGAAATAGTAATTAAGAGAAGAATAGACGAGAAGTTGTTTGAGCAGCTGTACCACTTAGCACATCTGTCAAATAGTTGAAAAGAAAAGCCTGAAAGTTCCTCCCTGACCATCTTCCATCTTAAGAATTATGCTGCATTAAAACAAGTCTGATTTAAAATATTTCTGAAATATTGCCATCTTATTATTATGCTTTTATTCATGATTACAATATCATTTTATCAGGAAGAGAGGAAATTTTAGATATTTACAAAATCGTATTATTTTTTCCTTTGAAGTCTCACTGCCACTCTTTTCTGTAGAACAGGATATCCAAGATGACATACTGGGTTCAAACAGTAGTGCAAATTTCTTGATCATTGCATATAGAGCTACGGAGAATGATTGGCCAGTTACACACATTATCAGCAAACTTCCTTTGTAAGTCGATTATGACTTGTGTGTCTGCTTAGATATACAGCCATTGTATAATATCAAAAAACCATGGTAGGAAAAAACATTTACTTCCTTGACTCTAGATCTATTTAGCTCCTTTTCTGCATTCATGATAGCTATTAGTTATCAAGTTTTTTTAAAAAAAATAAATATGGGAGAGCAAAAAAAATCCCCTGAATCGATCCATTAAGATGCTAGTTTTCAGTCTACAGAATCAAAACCCCAATTTATTTCTCTTCTTCATTCTTGATTTTAACACCAACCAAAATTTTTTATTCTCCACCTGAGGTTATTTGCCATAGGATGGACAGGCAATTTTGCATACACAAATATTTATAGGCCTTTCTGTAAATACTTATCACCATGTTTGCCTATTGTTCTGAAAGTATCTCAGAACAGAATTACATGGAAAATATAGAGAACTGTTTGCAAATGTTACTAATGTTATCTCTCCATTATTTCTGTTAAAAACTCATAGAGGACTTCATGAAATTTTATGTGAGAATCCATATGTTACCATATGACAGAATGTAGTTATGAAAACTTTTAATTCTCTTTTTTGTAAGAGTTTTCAGAAGGTTGTTTTGCATTGTCAGAGACAAACTGAATTCATGCAATACCTACTTACATCCTACCCAAATTACTTTTACAGAACTGTGGGTTGCTGGTTTGTGATTTTGGGGGTTTTTTTGTTTTAATATTTTTGGGTTTTGGGTGGTTTTTTTTGTATGTGCTATTTTCATATAGATTTTTTGGGACACACAAATTACAAAGATACTTGAATAGCTTTAAATATAGAGCTGATTGAAGTCTTATTTGTTTCACGTACAGAGAGAAGGATAGGCTGAAAGAAACTCCCCCATGAGAGACTGGTTTAGTTCTGATATTTCCGTCTTGTGCTTTCTTAGACGAAGATAGAGTGATTGCTGCCAGTTGGTTATTGGAATGCAAATGACCTAAACATCATTCAAAAAAATTGAAAGAAACCAAATTGTTTGCTTGATACCTTCTGTTTGTCATTGACAATTTATGGATATTGTTAACAGCAACATTTTTCAGAGGGTATGTGAAGGGGGGAGGGAAATGGGAAGGTATTTATTAATTTCAGGGCCTAATATTACTGACTTCACCTTTAGGAATGATGCTTTTGAAGGTAAGTATTACAGATTATTATAGTACCTCTGCACTTTCTAAAATGCAGTTTGTTTTAAATTGCTTATGTGGTTTGTATTTTGTGTGTGTGTATGTGATGAGAAAGAGGGATTTTTAAAATATTTCAATTAAATTAATGTATTTTTTTTTCAAATTAAAATGTCTTCTCATTATTATTAAAAATTATCTAATTCTTTTTATTCAGTCATTGATGTGCTTTGGCTTTTTTTAGCAATTAAACTGCCCAGATTACAATATGGCTTCATTTTAATGGAATTTCAAACCCCAAAGACATGCTAACTTACACCTTGTTAAACAGCTTCTTTTATATTTATAGTATTATCTATAATACAAAACAGCTATTTACTTGATTTTCTTTCCTTGTTGGTTTAGTAACGGCCTAATTAATGTGTCAGATTAACAGTAATATAAACAATATATGGTGGTAAAATGTGCCTATTTCTGAATTTGTGCAGGCAAGGCATGGTACCATGTGAAGCAGAAATGTCAGTCCTGAAGTTATCTTCCAATACAAGTATAACTAGAAATTTCTGGTCCAGCTCTTATTGGCTTGAAACAGGATCCATATTTGTTGGTGGTTTGCCTCATCCTTATGCAGCAAAACAGGTATTTACTACTACTATTATTATTATTATTAATAATAATATAATTAATATTATTATATTATTGTTGTTTGTGGTGGTGATTTTTATTTATATTGTATTATTTTTAGGACTGGAATGTTTATAAGATGTAAATCATGCAAAAAATAAAAATTAGAGCTTTTTGAGAGTTACATCTAAGGGATGAGTATGGTCCCTTGCAGAATATTGCTCATGTGTGGTACTTTGGTAAATGAACAAAAAGGGCATTATGGTCTAAAGTCATTATCTGAAATGCTGTTAAAAAGTTTTAAACTCAGTTTTTGACATAAGGTGCTGGTGACCTCATTAGTCACATAGCTCCAAGTTGGTCTCTTTCACTTATCCAAAGCCAAACTGTGTTGCTACCTGGATTATTTGACTCCCTTGTCACATTCCCAAATGTGCTTCCAGAATATAAAACTGTTCACCATTACATAATAAAGACTATCTGTGAGTGTTTGTGTTTTCCACGTTGTGAAATAAATTAAACTGTTAACACTGAGTTGGTGCAGTGTGGGTCTCATTTATCTGAACAAGGATCTTTGCATTGGTGCCACCCCACAACCATAGCAAAGTTAGACTGCAGGGGTTTTGTTTCTCCAGTGCACTGTGAAAACTGGGCTTATGTAGTCCAGTTTTCATTTTTTTAAGCCATACTTTTGGGTAGGCTTCACCCTGGGCAATTGATTTAGCCTTTTTATTTCTGTTCCATTCTTCAGTAAGTGAAGGTCATCTCACCACGAGGTAAATAGAATCATTTCAAGCACAGGCATGTTTTTGATACTGCTACTGTAATGCAGCATTTCTAGATTGCTTTCACCTTATAATAAATTTCATAGTAATCGATGATGAGACAGGACTGTTGAAATCCAACTTAAAAGTTCTTGTAAGTGTTTTTACATTGTAAAATATTCTGTAAAACGTGCTTCTAAATAGCTCATACTGACATTAAGAGAACACATCAAGTAGCATTCATTGTTATACAACTTTTCCCTTAATTCAAATGTTCATACACAAACTATACCTTCATCTGGAATATTTTATCCTCAGTTGTACATAGAATTTTATTTACTACAACAATGTATCCATATTAATGAAATACATGAAAATTATATTTTCAGTGTTTAAATGGCTGCCTTCTAGAAGTTAAGGGAAATTTTAGAACACGTAAAGAAGCAATTTGTTAGAAGGATATAGTTATAACGTGTATATGAGAATTAATTTTGAGATAAAAATAGCTCCTTACTAGCTAAAGGCCAAATAAAATCCAGAAAAATAAATTTATATTAGGGAAGCTTAAATAGCAATGAAACACATTGGTTTAAAGGTAATTTATTGCTAAAAATTTTGCCTGCATGTGTTGGATTGTCATATCAGCATGGGCTTTCCTTCTTTGACAATGTTGTAGTTCAATTCTATTCTTAATGCAGGATTCATAGGTGAGATGTTGTGGTTCGTGATTGTTTATCTAAATTAGGCAATAGATGTGGGACATGTGCAAGTGCTCAGGTTGCTGATACATAACCTCTACTAGTACTTGCAAAGCATGTGTTCCTATGACTTCCCCAAAAAGACAAAAATATACCCTCTACTCTCAGTTGCCTCTCTCGTTTTCTATTGAAGTTTCTTGCAGCTTTCTTTCTGAGATGACCTCAGCCTTTATTACACTTAATTTTCTTTGCTTATTTGTGATTTTTGTGTTAATTTTGATCTTAGTATCTCATTTTGCTTAATTTTTTTAGCTTCAGGGAAGTTCGTTTTCCTTGGCTTCCCTGTTGAAGTCTGTAGGCTCCAAGACAAATACAGTCTATAAAAGTTGGGTTTTTTCCTTTTGTCAGGGAATGGAGAACTGCCTGTCCAAGTACTCTTTATGTGGGCTTTTCAACCCCAGCAGTAGGAAACCACTCCAGAAAGTTTCTTTTCCATCAGTTTAGACCCAGGCAGTCAGGTTTCTATTGTATAACCTTCATCATCCCTGAAACAGAACAGATCTGTTTCTGACCTTCGTCCTGCAGTTTGCTTCAAGGGAGATTTCTGCTCCAGCTGAGACTCAGCTTTTTCTGACAAGTGCTCTGATCGCTCTTGGAGTCAAGTTTGATAATGACCCTTGTGATATCTGCAGTATTCACCTAATAATACATTGTCTTGTTTTAGCTCCTTCTCTCATAGGAGTAGTTCACTGTGATGTTGGTTCTCCTACCTTCCAGTATTGTGGAAGTTTCAGAGAACAGTGACTTCAGACCCCAGACTCCTTCAGTTTCTGACTAACAGGAACTTCTAGCTGTCAGTACCAGAAACTGTTGACATGGGAGTCATGTATCACTGGAATTGGCTCATGTTAAATGATTCATTTCTGGGATAGATTCCTTCTCCTTTCATTTTGATTGAAGTTTGAGATATCCTATAAAGCCCTCAGGGTAAAATATTGTCTCCTCTGATGATTTC
Source organism: Parus major (assembly GCF_001522545.3). Taxonomy (NCBI): domain Eukaryota; kingdom Metazoa; phylum Chordata; class Aves; order Passeriformes; family Paridae; genus Parus; species Parus major. The sequence goes on from NC_031770.1 coordinate 86,964,702, forward strand.
CTCTACATTTTCCTAATCAGCTCTGAAATGTCCATGCATTCTTTCCACATATATATATATTTTTTTTTTTTCCTGTATGCTTATTATTTGGTATTCCTTAGAATCAGAGTGCACTCAACATGTAAGGCAAGGTGCAACAATTCTACTGATTTCTCTCATTTCTGTCACAGTCTCTTCAGGAGATCAGAGCCTTACCCTCAAGCAGTGATGCTTTTAAAATAAAGTCTGTGACATGTGGGGAAGCAATGGCATAATACCCAATAGATTTCTTCACTATTCAGAAGATCTTAGACCTCCCAGATCTCAGTCCTAGTGTCTGTGGTTGGTGGTGAGAAACACTAGAGCAAGATAAAGTTATGGATTGCTTAAGTAAACCTGACATATAAAGTACCATGGATCCAGAAAGACGCTTATAAGTGTGCACCCCTGGCTGATGTTATCGAGAGGCACTCCCCATTACCTCTGAGAGCCTGGAGCAACCAGAGGAAGCCCCTGATGACAGGGAAAAAGACAAATGTGATGTTACGTTAATCTTAAAAAAAAGCCAGGTTACCCATCTTCCAGGAAGGAAGATGGGTAACCGTGAGCCAGCCAGGTCAATGGCACAATTATGTTCCTGATACTAATATAGAAACAAATGAAGGACAAGCACATCCTTGGGAGCAACCAGCATGGATTTACCAAAGGGAAACTCTGCCAGACAGTATGCTCACATTCCCTGTTGAGAAGACTGGCTCTGTGGGAAAGGGCAGGGCAGTGGATAGCCCTTACTTCATATCCCAAACAGCTTCACTCCCAACACTTACCTCCTACCTCTGAGTGGCACAGGAGGATGGGAAATGGGGGTAATAGTAAGACCATAACAGTTTTTCTCTGCCACTTCTTCCTCCTACACATCTACAGCTCTCTTAGCTATCCACTGGCCAAAGATGGAAAAAGTGTTTGGCTTGGTATGAATTCTGAAGGATCTGAAGGTGTGGGTAGAAATCAAGGTAGCAGATATGTGCACTGAAACACCTTGAATGAATCCAAATTCAAATTCAAGCACTGCAATCTGTTTCATGCACAGCAAAAATTGTTTTTATGACTCTGTAAACTGTCCTTTGCAAAGTTTAGTGGAGTCATCTGACAGTCTAGGAAGCCACTGCTGAACAGCCAGAATGAAAGCTAAACTATAAATAGCTGGCTGGCAGACATCTTGTCCTGATGTCTCACCACAGCAAAAAAAATCCCCTTCAGTTCTGTGCCAGCTTTATTTATTACTTATTTTTATATTCTGTCCTATTTCTTTGATAAAGAATATGATGGGAATAGTTCAGACTTGCCACAGGTAAATGGGAAAATCAGTTAAACAGTTAAATAGCATAATCTTTTTAAAACATTGAGGTTTTAAAGCTATTTATGGTCACTGTTTTTTAAGACATAAAAATCAACAAAAAAGGAAGAGAAACCAAAATATACACAGAAGAAAACCCCTTTTTGATCAGAAATTGAAAAAAGGTATTATTTTTGAAATCTCAATACATGTTTCAGAATAATTAATTTCATGCTAGGTTTAGTAATTGTTATTAGCAATTGCTATTGTTAATTGTTTACAATAGCTTTTTCTCTGCAGAGAAGATTGGTACACTTAAAGGGAAAAATACAGATTGTTTTCAAATACCTACAGCAGCAGCAGTTGATTACAGTAATACTGTTATTTCTGCTTCTATAATTGTTCCAGTAATTTATTTCTAGACTTAATAGTATTTTAGTAGTGAGAATGTGAAATGTCATTATATCTTCACCTTCCTGTTCAACTCAAGCAGTTCTCTATAATTAAACCCTCAAAATACTAAAACAGGGAAGTTTCAGAAACAAAGAAAGTTCCTATACCAGGAGAGCATTCTTTTAAATAAAGATAAAAGATTAAGGGGAAGGTGTGCAAATACATATGTGAACATCAATATGTTACCAGTGGGGAAATGGCAAGAGATAATTCAGTGATATGTTCAGGTTCATAGTGTATTAATGTTGAAACTAAGGTGAGATGGAAATCATTATACATCTAAAGACTCAGACTAGGAGACCACAGTAGTCTAGCAAGCTTGTACTGTAAATACAAGTGTGTAAAATACACTATGCATATGTAAGAACACATACAGTTTTCCAATGGAAAAGAGATAATGTGATACTATCATATTTATCATATACTATCATATGTGCAGCTCAGTTTTAAGATGTTCTTAGGCATATACATATGTAGATAAAAATGTCTTAAACATTTTAATAACCAACTGCTAAAACACAAAATTACATCCTTTCTTTTTTAGTAACTCATCTACAGAATTCAATGGCATTGAGTGAAGAAATGGACCATGTGAAACAGGTGTTACAAAATACAGAATCAGACCCTTAATTTAGAATGATTCAAAAGCAATTTGCTCTCTGCTACAGCTGCTGTGCTTCCATAGACTAACACAACAGTAACCACTCTGTAACTGTCTAGTTAGAAACAGTTTATGATCCATTTCCCTTGCCAGAGCATTGCAAAGCAGTGGGAGAATTTAGTACAATCTGTGCATAGTGCTTTAGATTTGATTATCTGGCATTCACCTTACCTGATAAATCTTGGGCTCTGACAGCAACTTTCACACTATAATTTATAGTAATATAATATGTACATGATTCTTTAACATCCTGCTACAGTAATCATTGGATGTGAGCAAATTACAGTGGTCCTGACCCAATTAATGCTCCCTGGGCTGCAGTGTTCAGCCTGAGAAGATTCCTGGGGAAGCCAACAAAGGAAAGAACACCCAATCTGTCACAGGATTGCAAGATATACTAGACTGTTACATGGCTGCAACTGTTTGCTATAGTGGTATAAGCAAGAAAGGGTAGTTTGAAACATTAGAGGGGCCAGTTCTTGAATGTCCATACATCTCCTGTTGTTCCACAGCATAGCTGAAATTTCCATACTTAACTATTAAAAATACATTTTTTTAATAATTTTTTAGTCAGACTGGTTATAGGGTTTTCGTTTTTTAACATTAGTTCATAAGTCCACCTAGGAATAATCCAAAGGATATTTGATATACTTTAAAGGATTATCTGATCCATCAGTTTATGCTCTAGCTCACAACAGACTAAGTGGAAGTCAGTTGGCAAGCATTAGTCTTCCCTCTAGATATAGTGAAATATAGGTGTTTTGCTTGTAAGAGCTATGCAGTACTGTTTAAGGTTCTGCTGTGGTACAGAAAATAAGAAGTGTTGACTATTTTATCCAGAATCTCATTGTGATTTTAGTTCTACATTTCTGAAACTGCGAGTTGTTCCTGTTTGTATCAATTCTAGAATCTGTATTTTTCAAAAAATGGGATGAAATTGTTTGTCCTCATATTTATGCTGCTCCCTTTTAATTTGACTTTCACTAACATACATTATACTTCTTCTAAGTCTGCTCTGTTGTCAAGTTTGTGATTTACAATATTCAGAAAGGCTGTTTCAGGGTGTTTGTTGATTTGAAATGCATTTTGCATCCTGAAGAGCATCTGACTTCTTTTTGAATCTTGACATGACAGCCTTAGATCCTGAGAAGTATTTACTTTCTAATGTCCTACTTAGGGTATGCTTTGACTCTGTCTTTGCATCACCTGAGTGCTTATCTTAATTTAGAGCACCACTTTCTGTTACTCAAGATATTAAATATTTATGCGCTTTCAAATACTAAATAAATATTTGTCACAGCACCAAAAATATTTCTACAAGTCAGTGTTTCATTGGCTACTATCACATATTCTGGTATTTGTTCTTCTTTAGATTGGGAAGTTGTGGTGTGCAGGCTCTGTTCTTATATAATTAAATATTACCCTGAAGTCATGGATCCTGTCTCTTAACTGGAGAGATGTTTTGCCTGTTCTGAATAGTTTGTTTTGATCAGCACCCTTTTTAGAACCAGAACTTCCTACATTGTCAGATAGTTTGTGAATACATTTAACAGCACAGGACTTGGGGGGCAATATTTGTTGCATCTAACCAGTGTGAAAACTCAATTAGTATTGGCAATTTTTGTCATTTCTTTTATTCAGTTTGCTGGCTACCCACCTAAAAAAAAAACCTTCTTGTATTTCCCATAATTACTCCTTTTCTTTAAGAACTTTTGCTTAGGAACAGTGTAAAAACATCTCTGGAAATTAAGTTGGCTCAGGTTTTGGGTGACCCTCTTATATAGGACCATTAATGTGTTCAAGGGATATTAATATTTGGAGAAGCATAACTTCCTCAAACAAAATTAGATTCTTTATGTGATATTGTCCCATGTTTTTTGCTACTGACATTCTTCATTACAACATTCAGGAACTTTCTTCTGAATATTTATTTTCTGAGTTTTAGTTTTCTTCAATCATTTTGGCCTTTCATAGCCCCTTCTGAAATGCTGGTATTGTATTTGCCACTTTCCTCTCTATTGTTACCAAACTTGATTTAATTAAAAAGGTATATAATGCTTTAGCCCAATTCCAGGCTTCCTAGTTTTCACATATTGGAAAGTTTTGATGAACAACCTCCCCAGTAAGATGGTAGAATCCCTATCACTGGAGCTTTTGCACATAATTGGACAGGGTGCTAGTTAATCTCATCTAAACTCCCTTTTATATGCAAGGTTGGACCAGATGATCTTGTGGGATTCTTTCCAACCTGGGATGATTTATGATTTTATGGCTTAAGTGCTTTTTTTTCAGCCTTAACTAAAATATATCCCAGAACATTTTTAAATATGCAAAATAGCAGATTTTATTTACCAGATATTACCCTTTTAAACCTTCACGAATATTTTGGCCAGAAAAGTGTTGACTAATAATCTTCTTTTTTCTGCTAATCTGATAAGCAATCTCTCTTAATTTTTTTATTTTTTTTTTTAAGCCATGCATGATTTTTTTTTCCACTTGATCATATGTAGTTACTGAGCTCTTTGGAAGTGTTCTTCCATAACCTGAAAGCATTCTACCCATTGAGCTTTCTGTTTGTTTTTGTCCTTATTAACCTTGTCCTGATGCAATTAAACCTTCTGGTGGCTTTTTAAGTATTATTTTCTCCCAGGAGAAAACAGAGTATGAGTATATTATAGTCAGGGTTTTTTTTATGTTTTGGCGGGGTTTTAATGATTATATTTTGAAATATTGAAACATATTTATTATTTGAATAGAGTTATATCTCTCATAGTTTCTCTAATGGTTCCAAGAAACCATTATTTACAGCATCTAAAAATGTGGTCCCTTCAGCATATTTTGTCATGATTTCTTACCAGAATGCTTGTAGTAATTAAATTCTGTTATTACTGGTTTTTCTGCCTTAACCCTTCTAACCTGCTTTAGTATTTGAAAAATATTATCACCACCTTAGTGATATTTAATATAGCTCTAAGGTAATATTTTTCTTGCTGCATGAAATTTTAGTGCAAAATTATTTGTGCCAGTTTGCTTATATTTGACTTCTTTTATTATACTGCCTTTTTCCAGTGCAGCCTACACCTTTCTTGATTTTCACTCTTGCATCATAACATCACAGTGTTTATATTTCTACCATCAAGATACTTATCATATTCTTACTGTTTTACTGCCTTTTTTTTCCTTTTTTAAAACTCGGGTATATTTTCATAGGCAGTTACTTTTCTTTTGAAAATAAATGATGTTTTATAGTTTGCTAGAGAGTTTTTTTTACACAAATATTCATATTACAATTTTTGCAACATATTTAGTTACGTCATGTATATTTTGAATGTGAATTTTGATTTTTTTAAATAAGTTTTTCCAGGTAAAGAGAAAAATGTAATGGAATAACATTGATAAATAAATTTTATTCTAGTTTCAATATACTGTAATTATGTCTACTATATAATGGTAATAGACAGTCTTGCCTAAGCCATTGATTGAAAAAGAAATACATATGAGACTTCAGATATCTTGCTGAAAGTACCAAGTGCTGTAGGGTTCTTTGTTACTAGTGTGCCAGTAGCCTTTACCATCTAGGAATCTGTTCTTGTTAGGTCTTCTAGGCTAAACAATACAGTAAAGTGATACCATCAAGAAAAAGCTAAAGAAATCCAGTAACAGTGAATTTCTGGCTTGTGTTATTCTTTTTAAGTCAATCTGTGTTGAAAAAGCTGCAGATTATGACCTTGGACATTGCAGCATTTGAGATATTAATTTAGAAGAAGGCAGTATACACAGGGAACATTGTAGCAAAGAGTAACACATTTTATTTATTTTTTTCTTATTAGGTTAATCAGTATGCTTATTAAAGATTTGTTAATTCTTTTTGTTATATCTGAGTATGTTCATGTAAGTGTTTTGGATAATTCATGACAGATTTACCTGCTTGAAACAAGTTTCAATTCCTGCTGAAGATCATTATTCTAACTGTGTGATCCTTAAAAACAGCTTCTACAGGTCAGAGAAATATTGAATTTTGCTAGTTATTGTAAAATCTAAACCTAGACTATTAATCAAAATAACAACAATAGCAATAACAATAAATGTTTCTATTATGTCTAAAAATTCCAAATTTATAATATTAAAAATATAGAATGGGAGACATAAAAGTAAATATAAAGATTTTCAATAATATTTCTGAATACTTCTTGATAAGTCTATATTTAAAAGTTATGTTAATTTGGGTGATTTTATTAAATATAGGTTGCACTTCATATTTATTATGAAAATAGTAAGATAAGTATTTTTGACATTTATAATATCAGTCTTATTGGCTGCGAAAACATATATTTCTCCAGCTGTATTCTGTGATGTTTTTACTGCTTCCATTTTAGATTTCACTAGAGTTGGTTTAGAGAAGTTAGAATTTCAGATATGCATGTATGTAGGTATGTATGTATTTTATATTATTATATAATACAAATTCTGTTATTATATTATTAAAATGTCTATTATTTTCAATAAAGTCTCCTAGCACCATAACAAAATAACTTCAAGTGAGAAAGCAAGAAATATCCTTAACTGTGTTAAGTCCACAGACCAGAAGGTATTGCTGGTGAGAAACCAAGGTTTTTCCTTACTGATTATCTTCTGCATCAAATTAAAGGGGACACTTTAGGTTACATAAATTGAATCACTTTGACAAGGCTGTGCTTCACAGAATTGCAAAAATCTTACTAATATCAACATCTCTAAATTAAAAAAAAGCATTTGCATTCCACTTAATATATCAGCAGTCCACAATGTAAACTGATTACTATAACCAAGATTAAAAATGTAATTCATTTTCATTAGATAATGCTAAGATGCCAAGATCGTTAAACTTATTACAGAGCTCCAGATCACCCAAACTGGTGATATTGTAGCTACACCATATTCCTGCAGAAAAGAAGCCAGTGAACTTTAAAGAAGTTCATGGCCCAGGGCCATATGTGCAACAGCCTTGGCTAAGAGCAGCCACACTGAATCAGAACATTAAAAGCAATGAGTGTGTGGTCCAAAACTCTCAGTAGAATAGTATATTGAGCCAAATAGATTATTTCTGTTTCTTGTTTATATGAGATTTTGATATGCATGGCTTTGACTGTGTCCTCTAGAAGCTCTTTTATGCAGCTAGAAATAACCAGAGCTCTGTGTGCATGGGGAAATCAAACTCCTGAAAATTCTGGGTCTGAAAGAAAAGAAAAAAAAAAAAACATTGCAAAGCCTTTTGCTTATCTTAAATGGTGATGCTTGTGTCACTATCTCACTGAAATCCCCTCAGAATCTGGCTTTATGGAAGTATTTTTCTCAAAAGCATTTTAATTATTTTATCATTTCAGTGCCTGAGCTCAGACCTGTGTGTACTAAATGCTTGGAGCTAACCAGGTAGCAACCTCAGCAAATAAAAGACTGATACCAAGGCATCACCGAAAATTTCTCTGTCTTGTTCTCTTGAGATCATTTCTAAACAACATTTGGGTAGAGGGATGTAAACAAACTCTGCATCTGGAGAATTTAATAAGAGATTTGAATTCAGATTTCTGTTCAGTATGGAAGAAATATTTTCTTTTATTTTTGACTAATATTTCCTATGGAGGGAAATAAGAGTTTGGGAAACAAAAGATTAATTAAAAGGAAATAGCACGATACAACCAAATTTCTAAAGGCAACTAGTAGGCATGTTCAGATGAATAGCTATACTGTAAAAAGTTCTGTTTGATAAAAAGTGCATGTCATGTATTCCTGTGTGATACCAGAAGTTTTTTTCTGTTCCAGTACCTTCAGGGAGTTTGTTCAAGCTCTTCCTCTCAGTCGACATGTAAAACACAAGAATGTCTGCAACCACACCACACTGCACTGAGATGAAATGCTCAGCAATAAACAAAGACCAGACCATTCCGCCCCACGGGCTTTTTCAGCTTAAAGGAACACTCTTCTCCTGGGAAGTGAGAGAGAGTTCCTTTCCCTCTGTCCTGGTAGTGATGTGAATGGGTATGGAATAACATTAGGGTCCTGGCCTTGCCCCCTCCCAGCTATTCCAAAAATCAACCCTGTCCTGGCCAAAACCAGGACACCATAGAACTAGCCTCCAGGAATGGAAGGTCCCTAAGACCAGAGAGAAACTCTGGAGCAAGAAATACGTAACACTGCTGGAGTCAACATCCCTGGAGGTTGATAAAAGATAAATGGAGTTTTGATAAAAGACAGGATGTGGCATTTAATGCCGTGGTCTAATTCATAAGGTGGTATTAAGTCATAGGTTGGACTTGATCAGAAAAATCTAGTTAATTCTGTGGTTCTGTGAAAAGGTCAGGTAACCCTTAAACACACTGGTCATATATAAGTCTCTGAGGTTTAGTGGGTTGCACCCAGGAGTGCTGAGAAATCTGTCTGATGCCACTGTGAGGTCACTCTTAATTATCCTTGAATGGTCATGGCAATTAGGTGAGGTTCCTGAAAACTGGGAGAGAACAAATATAATCTTTGAGAAGGGCAAGAAGGAAGATCTGGGAAACTACACGTTAGGCAACCTCACCTCAGTCACTGGGAAGGTGATGCAACAAATCCTTCTGGAAACAGTTTGCAAACACATGGAGGTCAAGAAAGTAACTAGAAGTCACCAACATGGATTTAAAAGAGGAAGTCATACTTGACCAGCCTCCCAGTCTCTGAAGTTAGGTAACTAGTTTGGTGGACAAGGGAGAGCAGTAGATGCTGTCTACCATGACTTCTGTAAAATTTTTGACACTATCTCCATCACAGAAAACTGACGAAATACAGGTGTATACAGAAGTTCACAGTGAGGAGGATTAAAAAAAAGTCTGAATGACCAGGCCTGAAGTGTTGTGATCAGTGATGCAAAGTCTGGTTGGAGGTCAGTAACTGGTGATGTGCCCCAGAATTTACTGGTGGGTCCAATACTGTTCAACTTCTTCACTGGTGACCTGGATGACAGAACAGAAGGCACCCTCAGCAAGTTCTAAGACTGATTCAAAACTGGAAAGTGGCTAATTCTCCAGAGGGTTGTGCTGCCATCCAGAGGGACCTCAACAGGCTGGAGAAATGGTATGACAGAAATCTCATTAAGTTCAAAACCATTAGAGAAACTATGAGAGATATAACTCTAGGCAAATAATATGTTTCAATATTTCAAAATATAATCATTAAACACCCCCCAAAACATTAAAAAAAAACCTGAGGTGTAAACTCAAGAGGTACTCTGAGGTAGTTCCTAAAGTAAACCTAAAGGGGGACTGTGCAAGAGCAATTACTTCCATGTAGTTGAGGCAGGACCCTTTCAGTTTCAGGAGAAAGCAGACATTTGACAGGGTAGAGATATATTTGACAGCATATCTGTGCTAGTCAGGCAACTAATGCAGTGATTACCCAAATGAGCCTTTCAACCAGCAGTTCCCTAGATTTATCACCCACTATTTCCTTCTGTATTTGGTAACTGTAGGTTCACTTCTTGCAGACTGATTCTTTATGCAACTGATGAGACTGCACAAATATTGCATTCAGTTTCTTTATGCGTTCTCCACAACACACACCTAAAATCAAGAGCTTTAACTATCAATTTACTCATCTGTTTACTTGTTTTTTTGATAAAGGTAAGTTCTGGAGCATCAACTGTACCAATCTAACCACAAAACTCAATCTATATGAGAAAAAAAGCATGTTATGAAAAATTCTTATCACATTTTAATAGCTAAAACTAATCTGAATATTCATCTGTTCCTATTTTATGTATGTGTGATTTTTCTGAAAGTTTTTTCAGCAGGAGAGAGGTTTATGCCACAAACATGAAGTTTTGGGTGTGTAACTTCATCCTATTAAAATGCAAATCCATGAGTTTCTCTTCAGCAAAAAAAGAAGACAATTTGCTGCTAAATCCCATTGAAAATTACTTTTACCAATTAAACTTCTGTGCTTTGGATAGCCAGTGAAGCAAATTGTTGCCATTTCTGATAAATACAAACTCAGTAACCAAAAACATCCATGTTGCTATGAGCACACTAAGGTAGTTTATTTGATTTTTCATAACCATGTGGTGCCTCCTGAATTGTTAAGAATAAAAAAAAAAAAAAACCTTTGCTCTCACAGCAGTGTTTTTACAGAATTCTGGTACAGTATCTTGGATGTTTTATTTCTTACCTCTGTCACCATTTTTGCTAGTGTATGACTTTGTATCTCTCTAATATATTAAGTGGCAATTGTGTTTTCATGCAATGACTCACAGTAAGCATTGCATCAACTATGTTGTAATGTATCTGTGAAAGTTTGTATGATAGATGCAATGTGTCTGTATGTATTAATTCTCCCTACTGGATCTGGCTGGGATGCAGCTAATGTTCTTCACAGCAGCTTGTATGGTGCAGGTGAATCTGGTGAACTGGTGATCCAAGCAGTGTTGCTAACATAGGGATGATTTGGCTGTTGCTGAGCATTGTTTACACAGCATCAACTCCTTCTTTTACTTGCTCTTACCCCTCAGTGAATAGACTGGGTGTCATCAAGAGCCTGGGAGGAGACACAGCCAAGATAGCCGATCCTGGGTGACCAAAAGGATATCCCATACCATATAACATCACACTCAATGATAAAATGGGAAGTTTTTCCAAAGTAGCTGTTGCTCAGGGACTGGCTGTGCACCTGCCTGCTGGTGGTGATTGCTTTCACATTGTTTGTTTTTTCATTTGCTAAAATGTCTTAATGACAACCCACAAGTTTTCTCAGTTTTTCCCTTTTTCTCTCTCCCATCCTGTTGGGGGGTGGGAGCAAGAGAGTGGAGGGATCTTGTCTTCCAGCTGGGCTCTACCCACTACCTTCCCTCAACTGCACTGTCACCTCAGAGGGACATCTGTGGCTAATTTTTGTATCATGTGCTCACAAAGAATCACACACAGTATTTTATAGTTCTGTTAGGTGTTATTGATAATTTTTAGGCCTGCAGCAGATTTCTCAGTGTGCTAAAGGTATTTCCAGAAGTGAGAGCCCTGCCTGACTAGATGGTTAGAACCATTCCTTCTGCAAGGAAAAATGTCTATATAAAGAAATACTAGGACAGCCAGCAGAAAGTCCTCTTTACAGATTTTATATGAAAATAATCATATGAGGTTATATAACTTTCCTAATCTTTGAGTGAAATGGAAGTTGAAATCTGGGGTTTTCTTGTGGAGTCTTAATACAAGGGTGCATAAACACCCTTGCAGTTGGTAGCCCCTTGATCTGACCTAAATTGCAGGAAGTTATCTGGGCATGATATTCTGCATGGTTTTCTTTAACCAAGACGAAAAGTCTTCAAAGTAAGTAACATCCCAGGTTTTGGTAGGAAAAATCTAGAAACTAGAACATTTAACCTCTTCATAATAAAGTTTAGTATGAAGTCAGACAAAGTAGAAGAAAAATGTCTAGACATAACCCTCACTCACCCACCACAGTCTTGCAGGTAGGTTTTTAGTCTCTCACTGCCTTTGTGAAATTTAGTGAATTTGCATCTTCTTTGATCCTGTTTTCTTCTTCATTATTCCTGAGCCCAGGTTCTGTGCTCTTTTCTTCTAAGAGTAGTTTCAGTTTCTCAGCTTAAGCTGCAGTCTGCTAGTTTCTGTGATGCCTATTCTCTTCCATCTGGGTTGTGACCTAGAAATTTCTTTCTCAAACTGGAGTTTTTTCTGTGAACTAGAAACTGATTTTTTTAATCAGAGCCCACTCTTTGGCTCATTATGGAAACCAATCATATTTTATCTTTCTAACAGTGTATATTTTATGCTTAAGGGACCATAATGCTAATTTCAAATAGCAGCAAGTTAAATATGCAGCCTATTACCAAACCACACTGATACACAACTGTCTAGGAAAACTTTGACCCTTGAAATTTTAACACTGTTTTTCCATTGTTAATAACACAAAGGATTTTGGTGACAGCTGCAGTATTTGTAACTTGGTCCTGTTTCTCATTTGTAGCTTGTCACTCTTCTCCATGTGTTTGAAGCTTGTGTAAGGTCCAGCTCAGTTTGAGTTTTTGGCAAGTTTTATTTAATCTTTATGCTTTCTACTTCCAACATATATTATATTCTTGCTGTTTCCTTGTGTGTGGGTTTCTGTGTATTCATTATTCCCATTACCCTCTTCCAGCAGGTGATTGCCAGACGCTCAAGTAATTTTAATTAAGGAAATTTCACACCTTCCATCTTTGATGTTTTCAGTTCTTTATCTGATCTCTTTAATTTTGTGGTTTTTCCTGCCAAAAAAGAAAAACCATCACTGAAGATGTAGTTTTGTTTGTCTAGACTCTGTTTAAATTATAGTGATTCCTGTTTGCTCCTTCCAAAGTTTATCTGGGTGATTAGTGTTTCTCTAGTGTCTTTGACATTCTTCAACCTACAATGTAAGGTTTGTGGGTTTGGTTATTTTATTTATTTTTTTTAGGCTGAGTGTGTATTTGATGAAAAAAAAAACAAACCAGCTGTTTTTTGTTTTTTTTTGATGAATAGAGACTATCAAATTCAAATGCATTTTGTTTCCTGTTAGGCATGCTAAATTAATCTCACAGTTATGTGATTTCATCCAGTATCTATTTCTCTAATAATATCAGCAATCTCTCTCTGCATTCATTCTCAGTGCAGGATCTCCCATTTTCATTGATCTTCTACATAGAAGTTTCCATTATTTCAGTAACAATAAATTGACTTTGTGTCTCTTGACAGCTTTGACATTTTGTTTTGTTGCTTCATTCCTTTTCCCAGTAGCAAACAATGTAGCAGAGGCAGATTTTATAGAAAACTGTAGTAAATGGAGGCCATTCCTGATCCTTGGCAAATAAGCCCTTTAGTGCTGTTTGCTTAATGGCTTCACTCTAAACTAAGTATCTGAATGTACCTATTGGGCATGCAGGGAACATCTGAGCCTGAAAAGTAGTCAAACAGCGCATTTGCCAAGCCAGCAGGAAGTGCACTCTGCTCTGAAGGTAGGGGCTGACTAAGCTGCTGTAATATGCAGAGTCATTATTAAGAGAGGAACATGATGATCACATTGTTTGTAAATTTGTGATTTTTGGTGTGCAACATAAAAAACAAGGAGAGGAACAAAGGAACTGGCAGCTGTTCTACATTGGAAATGCAACGGTTATTTTGTGCTCTTTCATCTACATGAAATGAGATTTGGAAATGAAAGAATAGAGTAGGAAGACAAATTATTTAATGAAATGGAACTGTGGTAACATTAGCACAAAATTTTTAATTTCCAATTTGATTAGTATTAATGGTAACTTTTTTGAAAGCAAGGAGTGAAGATAAATTACTCTATTGATGCCTGTCCCTCTCTTCTGTGGTTAAAAACTTTCTGTTTACCTGAATTTTACTTACTTTACTGTGTTTGTGATTACAAATTTCTGAGAATCATATATAGAAATACAGCAATACTAATATACTGTGTATAATAGTAGCAGAAAAAAGCAGTATGTGATTGTGTTACATCTTATTTTGCAGATTCTTATACAAGGTTACAGAATGCTCTTTACAGACAATTGTTTGCAGCATAAGCTGAATAGTATGAGAAGAAAATAAGAGAAGAAGAATTAAAACCAAGCACATTTATAGAATGAATTTGAAAAGGAACACAAGTTAATTATAGGACAAAATGCCAATGTAAATCTGAAATGATAGGAATATCCTGACTATTCGCATAAGCTAATATCATTTGGCATTTGTGAGCTCATAGGTAAGCAAGATCTGAAAAATAATGCTACTGATTTTGTCTTACAATCAGTTTGTGAAAATGAAAATTTTCCCAATCTACAATCCTACTGTCCATCTTGTATGTCCATACAGCAGAGTACTTTTGAATCTTTGAATGGAGTTGGAGGAGAGGGATTTGGATTAACCAGATGTTTAGTTAAAAGAGATTCCTGGTTTATAGCATAAATGGGTGCATGAATGGAAATCTCTGTGTCACTGTGTGTGTGAGCATGCACATGTGTGTGTGTATTCGTATATGAAAGTTTATTCATTATGGCTGCTGAAATTCTAATAGTCAAATCATCATGTGGAAAGTCTTCTAACATGAATAAAGAAATGTCTGAGATCATCAGGCATCCTGTAATTTGTAGTTTTACAGGGAAAAGATTTGTAGATTTCTTACACTAAAAAACCAGAAGGTTCTGTTGGACAGCAGAATGGACATGAGCCAGCAATGAGCGCTTGCAGCAAAGGAGGCTAACAATATCCTGCATTACGAGAAGTACTGCTGGCATGTTGAGGGAGGGGGTTTCTATCCTGTGCTCAGTCCTGGTGAGCCCACATCTGGAATCCTGTGTCCCATTATACAAAAGAGACATGGAGCTACAGGAGAGAGACCAACCCCAAAGTTGGTTAGGGAACTGGAACATCTAGGAAAGGCTGAGAAAGCCAGGACTGCTCAGCCTGGAGAAAGCTCTGGAGGAAAAATCACCAGTATCCTACAAATATCTGAAGAAAGGCTGCAAAAAGGGCAAAGCCAGGTTCTTTTTAGTAGTTCCAAGTGACAGAACCAGAGGCAATGGGCCCAAGATGAAACACAGGAGATGTCATCTGAATATCAAAACTTTTCCACTGTGAGGGTGTCTGAGCACTGGCACAAGTTGCTCTGATTGGTATGGGAGTTTCCATTCACGGAGATATTCAAAACATGTCTGGACTTGATCCTGAGCAATTGGCTCTAGGTGACACTATTTTAGTGGGGGGGTTGGATAAGGTGGCCTCTAGAGGTCCCGTCAAACCTCAGCCATGCTGTGACCTGTTACTGTTCTTTTTCCTTGCATCCTGTACTGGTTGCTACAATGGAGATTTAGGACACAGATTCAGTGTCTGCTGAAGATGGTTCTTTACCGTCACCTAATATTTATGTTTCTAAGAGAATGGTAGGAGAAGAAACATGAATTATTTCACATGGTAAGGTGCATTTTGAGGTGGCAATAGAAGCCTCAATGGCTGAAGAATAGTGGAAGGGAGGCTTCAGAATCCTCTGAGTACCAGATCTTCATACTGTTATTAATGACACTTGTAATCTCTCTGAAGACTGAATAGAAAATTAAATTATTTTATCTCAGTAGGATGTATATTGCATGAACATATATTTTAGCCTCATTCAAAGGTCTTTTAATAGCATAGACTTTTTTTGACTTTTGGAAAATTTTTTTTCAACAAGAAAGAAGATGCTTGAAAAGGAATTCAAATGCATTAAATCTCAGGAAAGGGAAAATGGCTGACGTTGTGGTGCTTGTCCTGCATAACAGCCTGAGGTATGTTGATAGTAAAAATGAAAGAGGTAAGATTTCATCTTGAGAAGAATAGAACAGGTGAGCATTGAGGCTTAGAACAATGGTAGGGAGGTGGAAGAGAGAAGTCATTTCAAGAATCTGAGTGATGGAAGCAAGTAAAGCAGCAGTTTAGAATCTGCCATGCATGTTTAATTATTTTAATATCTGGTTTCTCTTTTATAAGTGAAGAACTTACTTTAAACTCTCAGGTTTTAGAACATGGTTTGATTTCTCCTCTAGATCATATAGTGCATAATGTAGTTTCATGTGAATCTGATCTTTTTCTTTACTTTGGTTTTACTGGGGACTATAAAATTTGGAAATGCTTTAGGCAAGGAGTCTAAGGGCATGAAACTCAGGGCAAGTATGAGAATTTTAGGATTAGGTGTGTCTTTTGACAAGTGTATGAATAATATATAAGTGAAGGTGGGGAAAAATAAAATTTAGAGCTAGAGCAAAAGGAAATGCTCCACAAAAATCAACATCAGTCTTTAGCAGTGAGTAGGCAGTACAGTTCAAAGCTCCATGTAAACATATATTGTCATGAGTCTCTCAGGGCTGCATCTC
Organism: Parus major; assembly: GCF_001522545.3. Classification (NCBI taxonomy): domain Eukaryota; kingdom Metazoa; phylum Chordata; class Aves; order Passeriformes; family Paridae; genus Parus; species Parus major. Next base: position 86,981,016 of record NC_031770.1, read on the forward strand.
TCAAAACAGAAATTCAAGCTAAACCAAAGTATTAGGTAACCAAATCCATCTGCTTGCTAAATTTTTTTGTTTTCTCAGAAGATATAAAAAACCAGATTATATGTCCACTTGTCAGCTTTGCCAGGTTAAACTGGCATTAATCTAAATCTATGTTAATATGATGAATTATAGATATACTTTCATGTTCTGTATGTTTGTCACACGGGCAGTAACACCTAACTGAAAGACAGGGAAGAAAAAAAGTATAGTAACCTGTCAGTTGTTTCATTAAAAATGAACAAAAGTTTTAAATTTTTCCTTATTGGTAGAGTTTATTTGGTTTAGAACACAACAATTCATAATGTTTTACTGTAGTAAGATAATTAAGTGGATTTTGGAAGTCCGTGGATTCATTGCCTTCTTGGCACATCTTTTTATGTGACCTGTCTACTGTAGATACACTTCCAATCACATAAATACATGTGACTAACACCTTGGTAACCTTGGAATGCCCACATGCTCCTAAAAACTTTGTTATGTGTCAGGCAGCTATCCTCACTATCATGTTCTTAACTCTGTAAACCACTACTTCTCACCTGGTCCTGATATATGCCTTGTTCAATTCTCCAGAGTATTTTGGGGAAGTGAAGGCATTTGATGAAAGGCATAGTATGCCAGCTGATATATTCCTTACCTAATGTGTGAGGAACACTGTGTTATCTTGCAACACCTCTTGTCTTAAGAAATTGTGCTAGGAAAAAAAAAGTATTTAAGGTGTACAAAACCACACAAACCAGTTGCATGTGTTTCCAGATGGTGTATTGGCATGATATAAGAAAAGCACAGATTGTGAAAATTTATGAAGGAATTTTTCTCCTCTCTCTCTCTTCTTCAACAGACAATCTTCAGTTTTCTTAGGAGTCTGGCAAAATTAGGCCCTTCTGAATACCATACACCATATATATTAATTTTTAAAAAGCCTATTTTATCAGAACATTTTTAATTTTAGGGCATTTTTTCATTCTGAAGACACAGAGAATTCTTTTGTATACATTCATTCTTTTGTATACAGAGGTCTTTGTTTTAGATAAGGTGTTATCTCTTCTAGTCAGATACACAACTTCTTGTTAGAACTCTTCCCTTTTGTGTAACTCAGCACCTATAATTCACTAAGTGTTTCATACTAAATCTTACTTCATAAATACAATATCCTGACTTGAAAATGACCCATGAGAATCATCCAATCCATCAGCATATAAACCCATATGCTTGATACCAACATCTCTCAGGTTAAATGTCTGTAGTTTTGAGTGATTGGTTATTGACTGGACAAGAACCAGAACAAGAGAAGCTGACTGAAAAAGAGTTCATGGTGATGGGCTCAGAACACCTTTCCCTAAGTGCTGTAATACTGTGCTAGCATGGTGTTCAATGTTTGACTTCAGTGTCACTCTGCAAAGGTGAAGTGCAGGGTGATGAACTGATTTCCACGGTTGATAGAGTCTGCACAATTCAAGAAAGGTAAGTCCATTTTCCAAATTTCACTCTGTATTTTCTAGTCCTCTCAGGCCAATCTTTTCCATCTTTCTCAGTGACAAGGTATTGTACCACATTAAACAGAGGAAATTGAAAAAAGATAAATTACAGTAGTTGAACTTATTAAGAATTGCAATAAAAAATGCACTAAGTGAATCATGCATTAAGGTTATAAGCATAAACACTGAAATTATTTACAAAAGGGGAAGACAGTCCTAGCCATAAAGCTTAAGAAGGTCCTTCCTCACATCAGAGTTTTCATATCCCTTCTGAAATGCAATACTGCACTTGTTATAGTGAAAGCCAAGAGCAAGTTTAAAATATAAGGATCCTGGCCAGGGATGAGCTTTCATTAAAATAGTAAGGGAATTTCTCAGTACTCCTGAATCTTTCACTTACTGATTTTAAGTAATCCTTTGTGGTTTAGTGAACCATTCTGAGCTAGAACTGTCAGGATCATGGAAAATTGACAGTGAAGCACTTATGCTAGACTGTCAGTCAATTTAGATGAAGAAATGATGCAAGAGGAATGTGAATGTCAGTTTTGTGGTGAGCTGGTGCCCCCCGAGTCGTGGAGCAGGCAGATCACCTCTCTGGTTTCCACTGTGAGGCACAGCAACACAGGACATGGTTTTCCAGTTCAGATCCAATGTGAGAGGATAGTCTCAGTAACCTGCTCTGCAGCACAGGAGACTATTGGCTTGCTGGTTTCCCATAGCAGAGCTGTCGGCATTGCTAATTTGTAACTCCTGATTTGAGTGGCTAGGACAAATGAGACATGTAGAGAAGAAATGTAAAACTCTACCACCCTAAGCAGTTTGGGGATTTATTTTCTCCCCCTCTTCTGCCTGTATTATTATATTTTACCATTCTTGTTTCATGAAATTCTAGCAATAGGATTCTATATCCGTAGCAGATACAATAAAATCAGATTCAGGGTAATAACATTAAATTCTTTAAAAATTTCAGTGGAGGTAGTTAGATGAAAAAAAATCTGGATTTCACTTTCCACTTGAACTCCTTTTTAGCTGTGTTAGTATAACTTAATTAAAATTATTTTGGCCTGTTTGGCTCAGAATTACAATATCATTGTAAAATCTTCTTTTATATTAAAATATTATTTGAATGAAACTTCGGTATTTCAAATAGGTTTATATAGTATTTCATTTCATAGTGAGTATTAGTCAGGATGGAGAAGATTTCAGTTCCATTGTGTTTCACCCAATTTATTGATATGATAGCATGTAGGCAATTTTACCATTACATATTCCCATTTCCCATTTCTACACTAGTACCAGGACAGAAGCTGAAGCAATATTCCTGCTCCCATATTTAAGTGCTTTCTTTTATTACTTTTGTTTGAGAGCTAATACTACTCATTTTCCTACACATTTTGAAATGTCATTAAAATCTTTGCTTTATATTCCATTATCTAACTATAAAAATGCTTCTGGATTCTAATAAAGCATTTGAATCCGCAAATATTAATATTAATTGAATCCATAAATAAAATAAAAATTTGAACGGAGTATGGAAAGTGTTATTAGAAGTAAATACTAGGAAGTGAAGTAATGAACAGTATAGATACATCAAAGACATACTCCCCTGCCACTTTCTACTTTGGCAGGACTTCTCAAAGGGAAGTACATTTTTCTCTCATTAGTAGCTATGAAAATTAACCAGACTTCGTCAATCTTGATTGAGCTACCAGAGTTAAAATGAATAAGGTTTAATTTTTATTAATTTATTTTTAAAAAATTTAAATCAGCAAGAAACATTTTTGGCAAGGTGATGTCTGAGTCACTAATGTTGATTTTTGACAAAATCTTGAAAACTTCAGTGAAGAAAGTACATGTTCCATTATAGAAGTTGCCGTGACAGTGTTCAGTAAGTGAAATATAAAGGCAGAATTATGTCTTGCTGCAAATTTGATAGTCTGCATATTTATATTTTGTGCTGTATGTAATTCAGTATCTAAGAGAGGAAGATAGGTTTTAAAATGACATTTTTAAAGAAAAAATCCCAAATTCTTCTTTTGGGGGAAGCATCACCACAACAGTACATGGAATTTAGATGTCGCCTTTTTTTGGGTTTTTTAAATAATATTTTTTATTTTCATATTTTTCTTTTATGAGCTTGATATTGAAGTTCAGTTGCAGTTGCAAGCTTCAAGCAGGTTACAACTGTGATGGCAAGCCAAGTTTTTATGGCAAATTTAAAGAGAATACAGAGATGAGATTATGGTTTACTTAATTTCAGAGTTCATTATGACTGTTTCGTATTACTCTAATCATTAGCAGAAAACAAAACTGGAGTAAAGAAACTTTTTTTTAAGATGAGGGGTTTTTTTGACTTATTAACTTCTAAATGGTTCACCATAGTTTTAGTAAATACAAGTTAAAATTTTATTATTGTGCTCAAAATTCTGCACCTGAGTTATTTTATTTGTTTGAAATAATTGCACTTAAAAGTTTTGTAGTCTATTGAAGAGAGTTCTACTAATCAGACTCCAAAATCAGACATATTTCAGGAATCACAAAGATGTCAAAGACTATTAAGTAGTGTTCTGGTATACAGTAATATACATAGTGATAATTTCTAAGATATATAAAATTTATCTTGAGTGGAGACAAATGAGGAAAGACCGTGCTATGCTTTGTTTTCTTTCCAGTTAATCATACTTTTTAAATAAATGTTCAGATCATATGCCAAAACAATTATATTATTTATGAATCTGGAGTGAATTGACAACATGTAAGTTCATTTCATTAGGAAATCATTCTAGGTTAATTCTATCTAGCAGCAGCTTAATTTGGGCTCGTCAGTAAGGGATGTTAATAAATTATTTGGCATATACGCGTGAACTTTTCCTACAAGGTAAGTATCTGTAGTCATTTTTGTCAAGTATAAAGGGCGCCTAAAGAGCATGGTTACTATATGTCAAACATATCTGAATAGATTGTGGATAGTGAATTTTATTAAACTAAATTTCTGGTGTTGCTCTGGCCCTGACATTTTCAGGTAATTTAAGTGTTACAGTTTGTCAGCATATTAATGTATTTTTGTAAATGGAAGGGAACTCAACTACTTGTGAAGTCTACATGTTAATATTCTACTAAACATAAAAGGTATCTGTTCTCAAAAATAGGAGAATAAAGGCCAATTATTTTTGATTATATATATCAATAGGTCTTATTTCTATAGATCTGTAAGATATTAGTTCTTTGTATAGATAGCATAGCAGAACAAATACAAGAATTTGTTTGCCCAAAATGTTTATAATCCAGTTATAGTTAAAAAACAAATAAGTAATAATTTTAAGATTGCCTTGGAGGAATGCATTGCCTTCAAAATATGTACATATCAATGTGAGAGAAATTATTAGGAGGCCAGCCAGTAGTGAGGGGGAAGGAAACTATGTTGTGAAAATTGTTGTGGAAATATGCAACTAAATGTTGATTTCCAAACCAAGTGACTAATTTGCTCTTTAGTGTGCAAAATGAACCGTAGGTTGACATAGTGAATTTTCCCTATACCTGAGTCTTGGATGAACTTAACTTGGCACAGTAGCTGTCATAAAATTGTATTGTATCTGTCCTTTGCATTTATTGATTTCTTTTGTTTTCTTTTTCGTTTGTTCATTTTTACAATCCTGAGAAAAAGGACTTTTGTTGAAACACATGCATGATATGACTGAGACAACCATATGAGGCTCAGAGAGAAAAAAAGGACCACAGCTGTAACAAGTTGATTTATGCAGCCAATATTAAAAAATACTGTTCAATTGTTCATTTTTCAGGGGATAATGTTACAGGTCCCAAGTAGTTTCAAGCTCAGAATCCTGTAACCATTTCTGTCTGTGTTCATAATAAATTTATAACAGATCCTGCATCCTGATAATTTGAAAATTATTTTATTTACTATTTATAAAAGGCAAGGTTAAAAAATAACAAGCATCTCTTATAAAAATTAAAATGTGAAGTTAGTAGGGCATGACATCTTCAGATTACCTGGTGTATTTTATTAAAATGATGGCAGCAAAAGCAGACTGCTGAGTGTATGTCCATCTTGGCAGTCCATCGCTATTATTTCCATGCCAGAGTGGCTGGCAAAGGAGGTAGAGAAAGAGTGCTCTGTTTTTTGTAATCTATATGAATAACCTCTGCCAGCCCTTGTGGTACATCAAATAGTATTGGTTTTTAATGTGCAAAGTTAACTTGGAGGAGAGTGTTCACATCCAGGTGTTCAATTAAGTTTTTGGTTTCTTTTAAATTCCAGGAAGCTTCATTGTAATCCTCTGTGTTTTTTCCACTGAGAAACCACCTTCCCCTTGCCACACTTGAACTTTGTTGACTTTAAATGCCACCTTACAGATGGTTACAAAACTTTCCACATTGTTGCAGTGTAATAATATATTCTTTTAAAGTCTTCACTTCCTGTAAGCCTTTGCTGCTAAGGAAATAAACAATAAATTGTTAGTGAACTCTTTGAGCCCTCCCATGGGTTGGAAGGCCAGTTCATTCTGTTTATAGTGTATGGCATGGCACACTGTGTTATGTTCCAGAGTGGCTGAGCAGTGAAGAGAAAAGCAATTCTCCTTGCTTCAACCATGTTGTACTTGTTCAGCCTATCTGTCTGCTGGGAGGGACACAGCTCTTCTTTCCTTTCAATATGATTTATTTTTAACCCCATTTACACTCCTACCATCCACAACACACTATGGCAAAGTTCCACAACTTAATTTTGAGTCATAGGAAAAGCAAACCCCTTACCTTGCCTTCATCTTCACACTGATTTATGTCATTTTGTGTCCTTTTGACTCTACTTTGAGAAACTGAAAACTATTCTTCTGCACACTGCTCTATTTGATCTCTCTTTGAGAGTGGGTTTTCCTAACTGAAGATTCCTGGTCTGTACAGTTACTCTGTTCAAAAACTCTCATATATATCATCATCCTTACATACCTTGTAAAGGCATAATTTTGCATATTGTGACACTCTTGCATGTTGTGAAATCCTGTTCTCAGGATTTTGGTTTTCCTATCCTGAGTAGTGCAGAAAAGTTGAGCCATTTAAATACATTGAAGACCACAGACCCTAACAGAGACTTGCAAAGAGAATTTCTAGAGACTCTCCACATTGATAAACCTCACCATTTAATCACAATTTTTTTTTGCTTCTGTTTTAACCATTCTTCTATTTTCTTGAAGGCCTTCCTTATTATCCCAGGGGGACTGAGTTACTTTAGAATCTTTTAACACAGAAACTTCTTAAAATCCTTTGGAAATCAAAGGCTATATGCCAAGGCATCCTTTTTCACATAGTCAGTGTTCCTCCTGTGAGTTAAAATTTCCCTTTTCAGAAACCCTCTCAACTATTCCCCCGTACATTACATTCATTTACATATATGTTAATTCTGTTCTTCAGTGTAATTCATATTTGCTGTCTTGAATGGAATTGGGACTTCCTGATCTGTAGCTCGAGGTGTGTCCTTGCATGCCCTAGTCTTGTCTCCATTTTTAAAATCACACAAAGCAGAAACCCAAGCCTGCCCCCCTCCTCCAAAACATCCATATCTACCATTCCCATGGTATAGATGCTATTTTAAGTTATGACCACAGAAATTTTCCATAAGAATCCCAGGCAAACACTGTTTGATCTTTCTACTTTTTTGCCACTGTTCACTTTTTGAGGTTTTCTTAAAAAATGTTTTCTATTAGTAATTCAATTTGAGACAGATCTCTGATGTACCCCAAGTAAAAATGGGTTCCATCATGGGAACCTCCCAGAACAACTCTTCGTTAAATTTTCATTTGGTGAGTCATTTACATTTCCTGCTAGAGCCTTGTCTCTGTCTCTTTGAACATTCCCTCTATACTTAGCTGGTCTATTAGCCCTAAAGCCTTTCTGGCAGGCTTAATGCTCCTGTTGGGCTTTAAAAAACATTTAATGATTTCCATTATGCTTTCTGCAAATTGTTCCTCAAGATATTTTTATTTTTCTTTCTGCAACTATCTAAACCTGACTTCATTGTTAAAAATGGGTCCTTGGCAGTGCGTAACAACTTACTGTTCTCTGTATTTTCAGAGCCCCTGCAGTGATTCCCATTTTTAGTAGGTCCTTAGGCATCTTTGAAACACGATTAATGGTACTAGGAATCTTTTGAGAGGGGAAGTGATAAACTTACAAATTTAAAATCTTCCCTGTTTAACATTCCCCATGACCTGTATTCCTCCACACAAAAATAAATACCTTGATCACAATGACAACAAGTGAAAGAACTGTGTGCATTTTTTCCTTTGTAGATTTCTGGACCGGTCTACAACTTCACTGGCTGTATAAAAGTCGTAGAAATCAATAACGTCGGACCTTTCAACTTCTCTAACGCTGTGGGAAGAAGTAATGTTGACAATTGCAGGTAAACTGCCCTTTGTGCCTTTCCAAATCATAAGAAATTGTTTGTGCTGATTTTGCTTTCTTCCTTACATTGGCGACCATTTTATATAATTTCAGCAATGATTAAAGAAAATAAGTTTTAAAAGACAAAAAACCCCAGAGAGACAGATATTATGCCTTCTTTTATGCTTTTAAAACATTTCCTTTATGGAAGATTTTATTTTTTTGCAGAATAGTTCAATTAAGCTTGACATCTTATTTAGAGTGAGCTGTCACACCCTGAATGCTGAAAGAGTGTACTAAGAAAGATGATCTGCAGGAAAATAAAGGACTGGGAAGTGGGGAGATGTACTGATTGTGTTTTACTTGTGACTTTGGGACTTCCATTAATCTTGTTACAAATATGGATGACTCGGTGTCACATTTACTCTACAAGAGATTGTGAAAAATGCTGGGAAGCACTGTTTCTGAATACATTAAAAAAAACCAATTGATCTCAGTTTTGCATGTTCACATTGCTGTTGGTCATGCATTGATTGAAATAAAAGACCATAGAGGGGCAGTGGTGTACATTAGGATTCTGTTCTGGAATATGATAGGTTTGAATATGGAAAAGTGGAATGCAAAGGAAAACAGAGGTGAATTGAATTTGTAGATAATTAAGTCTTTCAGAAGAGAGTATCATTTCAGTCATAGTACGACTGAAATGTCCTAGACATGTACATGTCCTAGATTCCTGGAGGAAATTATATATGGCTTTTTACATACGACTTTTTTTCCCTAGAATTTACAGAACAGGTCAGTTATGTGCTTGCTTAAACACTTCCTCAACAGCTGGTGGTAACCCACTACTTCATTAATTAAAGATCCACGAGATCTGAACTCTGCACTCACATCTGCCACTAACCCCTTAATGAACACACATCCCACTCAAAGTTACAAGAAGAGTGTAAACCTACTGTCTAATGAACTACCTGCCCCAAGTCCCAGTCATCTAAGCTTTTCCCAGTAAAACTTACTATGAACATAAAATTCAGTTTGTTATCCTTGCACAGCCCTGCCACCATTTTTGTTTGGAACAGCAGTTCCATGTTATTTCCTTGTCCAAACTTGATGAAGAAATAAATCTATGCACCCTTCAAGTTCCCCAAAGAATTTTGTTTGGAATATGTTCTCTAAGCGTGTTTAACAAATGGTTGTGGGTCTAAATCCTGCACAAAAAACAAAACCCTGGTCTCCATTGTGTAAAGAAAGAAACAATGTCTTCTCTCTTGTCTTTCTATACAAAGTTTCATCACAAATTCTCTTAGTCAGAACTATGGTGTCCTTCAAAATGAGGGCATGTACTCTTGTCTGTGAAACTATGCCTCTGTGCAAAACACAAATTCATAAGGTTGAAAGCAAGTGAGGAAGCTACTTCATGTCTCTCATTCAGATATTAATTTTAAACAATCATGGTGAAAAAAAATCATAAACTATATCTGCTGTCTCCTCTGGTTGCTAGATTAGGAAATATTTCTCTATTTTGCATATGCATTAGAGCTTTGATGTTGTAAATCATAGGCAAGAGGCAGTTCTGTTTTTTAAACTACTAGCTAAAAATAGGATAACTTAAAAATCAGGACTGCTACCATCTTTACTACTTTCTTTCATTCTCCTTAAAAATACTTCCATTGATACAAGTGCTTGAGCTTTTTTACATCCTTGAGCTTTTTGACACTATTCTTTTTTTACAGTTTTTACTATTGAACACTTTATTTAACTATTCTATAAAGTACTAATAGCCTTCAAGCAAAAAAAAAGCAATGAGAAGAATTTTGGCCAGTCTGTGTATATAACATAGAGAAGGATATAGACCTGAAACAGGTGGCTTGTAAAAAACTAGCTTAGTTCCTTTTAAATTTTAATAGTATAGAATGCTGTGTTATCTGTTAAATTATAATCTATAGAACTATATATCAAGTTTTATTGAATTTTGTATTGATTCTGATACTCCCCTTCATAGTTAATTAGCATACAAATATGGCTTATATGGTATAGACATATAAGACAATACAGACATTAAAGATTGCTTTATTTGAATCAGAACTCAGTGATTATAGCTTAGGACTGTTTCTTGCAAATACGTATTGTGTATACATTACTGATTAGGTGAGTAAAATGACATGATTGTATAGATTAACTGTGGATAAAATCTTGTACATAAAAGGATGTTGGAAGAGTGCTGGGCCCTCTCAATCCTCTATGCTAAGTAACATGTTTCTTCTACCTCCCTGCTTCTTCAGAATGCTGCAGATGAGCCTAACAGTGTCCAGCCCCATGTAGTCGAGACAGACCTGACACCATCCTGGTCCAAATCACAGCTATTCCTGTCTGGGAAAAGCTGAATTTCAACAATGGAAATCGTTGTATTTTATTAATTTCAACACATAATTGAAATTATTCTGAATTTTCCTTGGTGGGGAGGGAAATCTATAGAAATTAACTGCTTGGAAGTCTGGCAGACATTCTCCTTACTCATTCTGGCCCTGTGACACACAAGTTTCATAGCTGCTCACAGCTGGCAGCTATCATTGTTTGCTTTTCACCTTAGGTATAACCCACATTCATCTTGACATCATCAGTCCTTAAATATAGTCTGCTTCTCTAAAAGCACCTATGAGGCTCAGCTGTCATTCCCCTTTTGCAAGACAGGCTTCTGGGGAAGATGGATTTCTTTTGAGAAGGAAAGAGAAAGTGATTGAAGGAAGTTGTTTAAATAGGGCAATAATGGATTATATACTTTGCAAATACAAGTAGCAAGTGATTACTAGAAAGCATGGTGTAGTTTATATTTTATTTTCAGAATTCATATAGTTCTGTAGATGCAGTATTGCTACAGCTGGAGCTGCCTAATAGTAGCAGAGAACTCTACAGTGTGGCAGACAAATCAATCCAATTTCTTCTGCAAGAACATCCCTGTATTTGTCACACAGCAGCATTGTTTCTGTTTTTACTGTGGTAGTTTTTCTTTAATTGACCTTCTGCTTATCATCACCTATTTGTAGACTTCTTATCCTTTTGAATATTTATTTATCTTATCCTTTCGAATATTTATTTATCTTATCCTTTCACATATTTAGGATGCTCTAGTGGCATTCAGTGATTCTGCTGTGTTTTGTCCTTGGTGCCCCAGCTTCATGGATTACTTCATTGTAATGTCATTGTTGTGGACATGCTGACACTTCTTAAAATGTATGGGTTTGTGAATAAATTTTAAGCTTATGATTTTTTCATAGGATTGAAATTTACTCAAATGTGTTCTGACATCTTTCTAACTGGATCTATTTGTGTTTTAAAATACCAAAAGGATGATCTAATATGTGCAAGGATATAGAGAACTTTCAAAAACATATTTTAGAGATAGTTCATTAACCTTTTCAAAACTATTGAAATCACTACATCAGGACAAGATAGTACCTTTCATAGGATATTATATACTGCATGTTCCTTATCTCAGAGGAACATTACTGTTTACATTACTGTTTAAAAAATGCTCAAAATTAAGAAATGCAAAAAATTGCACCATAACATTATTTTCACTGGAATATACATCTGACTATCTAGTGTCTAAAATGCTGTATTATGCCAAAAATGCGTTCTCTTTTTTCCTTTAAAATTTGTATCTTTGAATGCAAATATTATACACCACAAGGGAGAGAAAATTATTTTAACTTGGTAGAACTGAATTTGAGATGGGGGCAACATGGAAATTACCTTTCATGTAATTTTGGAAGCAGGTGTTAAATTCTGTGTAAATTCAAGAAGATGATTGATATAGGAAGAATCAGACAATTGGATACAATCAAAGAAGAAAAACTTGTGATAATTCTTATCATTCTGAAAAATGCAAGATTCCTGTGCATGCTCAGAAGCACCTGGCCCAGATCCTTCTGCTATTCACATGCATCATTGTTTAAGCACAGAGTTCATAGGTAAACTATTAGATGATACCACAAGGACAGAGAGCAGGTAGGACAGACGTACTGCACTGAGGTCTCATCACAACTTCCTGCCATTCAGTGTAACCAAGGTGAAACAGGAAATGCTAGAACAATGGTATGGGAAGGAGGAGTTTGACTTTCTGAGAGCAGACTGACAACCATAAAAGTACTCTGAGCTTTGCAGTTTTGGCTTTCAAGAGAGGTTATAATGGAACCGGATCCATTAGTAAAGGTAAGCCTCCAACAGATAGTTTTCTAGAATTATACTAGACTATATAGTTATGTAAATCTTGTCAAAGTTTATTTTATGATTCTCTTTAAATTATACCTGTGTCAGAGTTATGAATATATAGGCAATTTTCAAAGCAATTATATAATGACCAATAGTAGTAGTAAAAGGACAATTGAAAATGATGGATCTCTGATAACATTTTTTAAGAAATTAAATCTCTTTTATTTTTTCTCCTTCTTCTGAAGGAGAACACTTGGGATGTGTTAATGCAACATAAAGCTTCTTCAAGTGTTTCAGAAAATGTTACTGGAATAGATTTGTAGGATAAATGACTATCACTTCCAGATAGAGTGCAGATAACAGATATAAATGAAGCTTTGAGTCCCAGTATTAAAAGCTGGTGTTTACTGCAGTTCATTTCTGTTTTAGTGTCTGAGAGCTATGACTGCTATATATTGCTGTAAGAGTTTACTGTAACAGTTTACTGCATGTACTAAATTCAAAGGTTCCAAACACATAGACACAGACAGAAAATATATACATATACATACACATGTAGATATATACCTGTACCTATCCAAGCCCTGTTTTTCCTAAAAAAAATTTAAAGAATCCAATCTATCCTATCTATGAAACAGAAAAGTACTGTTTACTGTTTTCCTAAGTCTTACTGATGGATGCAAGTGCACAACAGTGAACTGGACTCTCAGAGAGGAGCTAATAAACTAAATTCTTCATTAATGCCCATTGGACAGAATTGTGGTAGATTTTTTAAAGTGTTTTGCTTTCTTATTAATTTATCTTGATATGTGTTTCCGGGCTGAAGCTGAGCTTTATTTCAGCAAAAACTCTGATTGCTATTTGCATTTTGGAAAGAGGCTCTTGAAAGTGCATTACCCAAGTTCCATTCCATCAAGAGGACTGATGGGTTTCCTAATACATGGCAATTTTCTCAGGAGCTATGCAATACACTTTGGAGAGCTCTACATGTTTTCAGTAAGCCCTCAGTTCCACTTTCCCCTCACTTATGCACTCATGCACTCTCCAACAAGCTCCAAATCCCCTTCCTCATGTGTGAGTACTCCCTTTTCCATTCTGTAGTTTTCTGTGATATTTTCACAAAAATCTCCACAGACCACAACAACTTTGTAAAGTCAGTCTCCTGTGCAATTCCCCAGCATTTTTTCTACTGTGGAACTTCTTGTTTTTTAGTAATTAAAATACAGTAATTATAAAACATCAAAACTCAGAGCATCTGACACCAGGCACCTTTGACTTCCATCTCTGTATGCATATACTGCATACTTTAAAAAGTGGAAAGTTCATCTGCTGGAAGGTATTTTTCAGTCAGTTGTGAAAGTCCTACTCTCACCATTCCACTTTCCAAGGGAAGTGTTTATGCTGGTGCATACTGTATGTTAGAGTTCATCCTAAGAGTCCATAGAAGACTCAGGTTGGCTTGAAGAGTTTCTTCATATGAATACACCTGAAATGAAAAACCTTAACATCAATCAAACATCCAAGCTGGCTCAAAATCAAAAGAGAAATCATAGTTTCAAGTTTAAGCTCTTCTGTCTACTTACATCTTAGTTTATTAATAAATGCAAGATCCTATAAAAAAAAATTGATCTTCTGTTATATGTGAGGGACTACCAGTTAAATTCTGACATCCCAACACACCTATTGTTACATTACCTGCATTTGTATTTTCTCCTTAACAGTTTAAAGTTATGTGCTTAATTCTGAAACACACACAAAAAGAAAAAAAAAATACAAAAATTATATACCGTGCATCAACATTATAGAAGTAAATGACTAAATGAAATATACTGACACTACTTAGTTTTATTTATTAACAGGTTTTATGAGTTTTCTCTGCTTAACAGGGAGATTAGAATAAATATTTCTGAAATAAAGAACTGAAGATAAAGTTTCAGAAATAGAATTCATTTGTATTCACCACATGCATGATGCCTGATATTATGTTAATATTTCTATAAAATTCTAACATAGTGATAACAAGATTTTTTTCTTCTTTATACATTTATTTTGTTACTTTTTTCCTCTATGATCTATTGATTTTTTTGGCTGATAACTTTTCTGTCTGTTTGCCTCTTACTCCTTTTCCAGGGCCTGGGTTGCTTTCATATGCTTTCATCCCTTTACTTCCCCTTCTTGATTTCCCTCATCTTTTGCATTTATTTGCAATATTTTCTTTTCCTTTGTGAGTTTTGCTGTCCTGTACAATTCCCTTTCTATTCTCTGTGTGTACATGAATTCTATTCTGTTACCTTTTTCTTCCTCTTCTGGAATTTCTGTTCAGATAATGACCTTTCAGTGATAGACTTCAGTGTTAAAAAAAAAAAAACCCAAAAAAAAGGAAAAAAGGAAGAAAGAAAGAAAGAAGTGACAGATGTAATCTTCCCTGCTGTTATAAATCCTCAAAATCAGTGTAAAATATTATACAAGCCCATTATCTTAATCTTTTGAAGTATCCTGGGACAATTGTTTCTGGATATTAGATAACTCCATGTTTTAAATATATGCAGGTGAGATAATATTTGTTTCTAAACATCACATTTCTCTGATTGTTTCTGGAAAAGGTTGTCTCTCATCAGCATACCACAAAACTATTATTAATCTTCTTTAGGAAATCTCTTTACTTTTAGATTAATAATAGTACTTGGTGATGTTTATCTTGACCTTAATTATCCCTCTGTAATTTAGGCATATGCATTATACCAAAAGAAAATTGTTTCTTAATTCTGTCAACAGAATTCAGCAGCAGTTACTCTCCATTAGTGTGTTTCTGTAATGAACAACTGAAATGAGATTGTGATTTCTGCTGAAATTGCCAGGTACTTGCATGGAAACTAATAAGACAAATATTAAAAGATACCATGCATTTTTTCCTTTCATTTTTATTAAGGAGGCTTTTGCAAATATATATGTCGATGTATGCATACAATGCCTGAGACCGTGTTACTGAAAATAAATAATATCTCAGTTAAATATTTTGGAAAACTCTTTGACACAGCTGTGGAAAAAGGAAATATTTTTGTGAATAAGATATGTTTTGGTTTTTTTTAAATGAAATTTTCTTTCTACTACTGCTCATGTGTACTTTATTATTTTATAAGGTGTTTATTTAATGTGCTAACAAAAAGGCTCCACTGATGGAGTGCTTTTGCACTCCAGTCACACCTTTGTATCTATTTTTGCTCATTTCTATAATATTTAATGTCTCCAGTTACTGGTGATTCTTACTGTAGACTACTAAATTTACTAATGGAATTTCTAAAGCTTCTTTCACCTCAAATGCTAAACCACTGCATATAAACTAATCCCTTCATGTGTCACAGAATCACAGATTCACAGAAACACAGGTTGGGTGAGGCTGGAAGGGACCACAGTGAGACACTTTTAGCAGATCACTCATAGTGTAGAACCAAATTTGTTCACAGTAATCCGGCTCTGGGGTGCCCATCACAAGAACTACGTGGACCCATTTGAACAAATCCAGAGGAGACCACTAAGCTGATCAGAGGGCTGGAGCACCTCTCCTATGAAGACAGGTTGAAAGAGTTGAGACTGTTCAGCCTGGAGAAGAGAGGACTCTGTGAAGAACTTATTGGACCCTCCAGTACTTGAAGGG
Source organism: Parus major (assembly GCF_001522545.3). NCBI lineage: Eukaryota > Metazoa > Chordata > Aves > Passeriformes > Paridae > Parus > Parus major. The sequence goes on from NC_031770.1 coordinate 86,996,796, forward strand.
TATTCCAAGAAGGCCGGGGAGGGACTTTTATTAGGCCATGTAGTGGTAAGAGGGATTGGCTGTAAAATGAAGATTTAGATTTGTTGTTAAGAAAAAATTCCTTTCTGTGAGAGTGGTGAGGCACTAGAAAAGATTGCCCAGAGAAGCTGTTGGATGCCCCACCTCTAGAACTTTTCAAGACCAGGTTTAATCTGACCCTCTGCCAGCAGGTCTAGTGGGAGGGCCTGGTCAATGACAGTGGAGAATTGGAACTAATTGATCTTTAAGATCCCTTCCAACACACATCCTTCTATGACTCAAATTCAAAGTACTTTAGGAGGGAAAAATATGTGTTAAAGACTTTTGTTACAGCAAGTCTCTATCTGTTATGGGCTCTTTACACTGAGTGGCAGATTCAAAGCCCCACAAACTGTGTTTGGTGTATAAAAATGCTGTATCCATCCAAAGCACATTCACAAATCATGGAAGTGAGAGAGATTTCCTGCCAGATGTCTGTTTTCTAGGTCATCACAAGTTCTCATGTATGAGGTAAGAGAGTCGAGGATGTGACAGAGCTCAGTGGACCAGCATGGGGAAATTCTGGGAGGCATTACAGACCAAAGGACAGCACAGTGAATCCTCCATACCTGGAGCTTCCTCACTGTCAGGACTGCTCAGAATTATAAGGCTGCTGGGATAGTTTAAAAGCCTTATGGCAACCTTTCAGCCTTTCCTACCTGTGGATTATGTGGTTATTTAATGGTTGGAGTGGTATAGGATTTAAGCTGTTATTTTTAGCTGCAGTAAAGGAGAATGTTTTACATCAAGGATCATAGTTCCAGAAACACTACAAGCTGCCAAAACATTTGGGTTCTTCTAAGTTATTAACAGTGTTCATTTCTTTTTGCCAAATTGCTTTGAATAGCTATACTTGACTGGAAATTCTGTCAAGAATGTCAAAAAAAAAAATCACTGTGCTTGAACATTATTACCTTTTGAAATGTAAAAGCATAGAAAACCGTAAGAAAATATACTTTAAAAAATTATTATCTTTAAATAAATTTTATTTATTTTTTCATTAATTAATGTAACTTTTTAATTTTAGATTTCAGCACAGCTTCCCCCAAACAAAATACTATTAGTTTGAAAATAGAAGGTATTTCCAAGAATTAAAACAAAAAGGCTGAGAACACACCAACTTTCCTGTAAAACTTGCAGATTCACAGAATAGAAGCTAAATTTAAGGCCCCTTTTCAAAGTTCTTAAAATTTTACTACATATATTTTTCACAGTATTAATAATATCATCCATCATAGCCATTTAAATAATCTTTGAAAACTTTACCTTAATTCTTAAGAAAAGTTATCGTAGTAACACAACACATCAAATGCTAGGGTTCAGTAGCTTCCTGAAATAATTACTTGGGCTTCTAGCCAGACAGATATGTGAATAATAAAATCCTTTCCCTCTACTTTCTTAGAATAGAAAAAATAATCTCAGTTCTTTTCTGTCCATCTAAACCTTGGTTTTTAAGAGGGTGTATGCATGGTCTGACAAAATTTTGCTTTAAGAATATTTCCATATTTATCTAGTCTTACATCTATTATGAGCAGTGGTTAAGAAAAACTAAGTATGTAAGATGGTGAATTGTCTAAAAACAATCAAATGGAAAAATAAATTACCTCGCATGCTTTCTCTATTGAACTACAGTCACACTTAACTTTAGTGCTAGCATTTGCTGTCATTCCAATTACAGAAACCTGGAAATGGAGAAGTGTTTTGTTATATAGTCAGAAATAATTAAACTTTGGAGCAGGTTTCCATGACTTCCGAGTTACGGGAAGAAAGTGCCTCGTAATGGAGCTGTAGTTGCTCCTGGTATTATACCACACTGCACTGTGGAGAGGAATATTAGAAAGAATCAGTGAGAATGAAAGTCACACTGAAAGAAATAATTTGCCTACTGCAAACTTCAATTGGTGTAATACTTTCTCTTTGACTTTTAAATTTTATACAGAAGTAATAAGAAATCTTCAGAGTTGCATTCTAGTGCTAACAGTCAGAATGACAAGAGAAAAATTTGGAAGCTCAGTTTTATTCTGCTGGTATCCATTCCATGTCCTTCTCTGTGTTGGTGAATAGACCATGGACTTTGTGATTTACAAAGTACTTGTGGTTTGGTAAAAATCTCATTTAACAAACCTAAAAGTGAAACAATCATCATCATGAAACCTTGTGTTATTTTATAGAAAAAAAATCCATCAAAAATGATATTCCACTATTTTGTACATTTTCCATAATTAAAGACTGTTCAAACTTCTCTTTGGCAGACCACTTTTTATAACAATGGTTTGTTTCAAACCTAAAAATCATCAGGAATCAAAATTTTCAAAACAGTTGTTTTTTAAAGATGTCCCTTATTTTCTTGAAATCAAAAATATATTCCTTACAATGTTATGTATTGTGAACCTATAAATCAAAATTTGATATATTAATATGAAATTAACTTAATAAGAGGTATTTAAATTACAATAAAGCTCATCTAAAATCACTCAAACATTGCAGATTTAGTTGAAAAGCCTGAAAAAAGGCAATATTAGTAACTTTTTTGAAATTCATTTTGTACAAAGCTTCATATTGGAATTACTTTAAACAGGCCAAACCACAAAGGGAGAGCGATGTCCTGAAGAGTTACTTTTAGTTAATTAGACAGGCAACTCAATATAAGCTTCTGAAGCAAAATGATAAATATGATTTCTGTGTATATGAGCAAGAAAGAAGGAAAACAATTTCCCTTCTGTGTACACTATTGATTGTGATATTGGTTGTACTGTATTTCATTGTGTCGTGATGTGCAATGTAGCAGAACCTAGAAACCATAAAAGATGAAAGATATAATTCAAACACCCTCAAAGAAATTGGTGATATTTTTTATAAAAAGGGATGCAGAAAGATACTTTATTAATCCAGTGCCTCAGGTTTTTTTTCCTGAAGTATGACTGTGGGGATTATGGTTTATACAAAGATAGCACTCTTGTTTAATGAAGAGAAGCACAGGATGCAGAGTACATTTCTTCATCTCAGCAGAGACCAGCATGTTAGAACCAATGGCTGGAAGCTGTAACTGAAGGTCTGAATTGGTAATAACCCCCCAAAATAGCTGTAGTATAAATGACAATAATTGGTACAAACTACCAGTTAAAGTGTGGTTTCTTCCTGTGCTGCTTTGTTAAGATTATACTTCATGTCTTTCTAGAAAGGGTTCTCTAGGCAGACATGATTTAGTACAGTTGTAAATACAGGAAGTACTAAGACCTGAGATGAACAGAAGAGATTAAACTCCAATGTAACCTGCATTTGAAAAAAAAGGAAGTGATTATGTGCAGAAAGGAATTAAAAAATAAATAAGCAGTAAAGAATAAATGCAAAACACATGATGAGACATGGCTTCATATCTGATGTGTTTTGCTGAGTCATAAATTGTCTTATATTCTTATCAAGAAATCTCTGCATTTTATATGCCCTCACTCCTAGGTCCTATAATATAAAATATTAAATTAAGTGAAATAATATGTAATTATTTCTTTAAAAATATAATTATTTCTTATTGTAATAAATTCTTACTTAAAGGACTTGGTGAAACAGGTAGTATATATATTGGCTGATTAATATATGAGGAAGTTATTATCTATACTGAATAAATGGGCTTCTCTTCTCTGGAGAGCTGCTATGCAAAATTTTATTTTCTGTGCAGGATAGGAGGATAGGGTTTGTTTGTTTAAGGTTGTAATATTAAGTAATGCAAGACTAGAAAGATATATCATCCTTCAAAAGACCTTGGTTGTAAAGTTAAGAAAACAGTCTTATCTCCACAACCACTAGATTGCAGCAGAAAAACAAATGTATTAACCGGTAAAAGAAACATGAATTTCCCTCCAAAATACATATAAATATTTTACAATTACCTAATTTCTCAAGACCTAAATTGATTATAAATAGTTTATATGTTTTTTTCTGAATCTGCAACCTGCAGGACTGTTTAATCATATCCTGTCTGACTCTTGTTCTGCAGTACTGTAGATAAACAGTGCATCAGTGCCCCCTGCAGCCTTAAAACACCAGTATAACTGTTAAAAAAACCCAACAGTATTGATCTTTGTTGAAATAACTATTCAGAAAAAGAACAGCTTTAAATCCTGTTGTATCCTTTCCTTTTTTCTCCTTCCCTCTTTAAAAGTGAAATTGCAGCTCTTGGGTAAAGAAAAAATTCTTCAGAAATGCAGCCTAAAATTCAAGACAGACTTTGATACATTTGTGAGACTAAAAAGACCCTTTTTTTAACGTTCAAATACACTGGCATATGAAAATCACAAACCAGAAGCATAAGAAATTCAGAATATATGTGTAAACTTTAAAATGAATAGTTATAAAAAACAAAGACATTCTGACTCTCAGAAGACGAATTTCTTTAATGTGTTTAATGTTCAGACAATAGAGAAATGCTACTTCATCTGTGCTAAACTGTAGGTATTTGTTCATTTTTATGCATATTTCTGAAAATTTGCTCAAAATTACATATATAATACAAAGATAAGCTTGGGATTTGTTTCCTCTCATTCAGCTCCTACACACATGCTTCCAAAGTCATTGGCAAATTTCTAGACAGAATATTACTTATGGGTATACAGATTTCCTTTGAAACTGAAGTTTCAATGAAGCAATGGTTGCCAATAGCAGAAATCTAAGGTAATTTATCTGTGTATGGGGAGGAGAAGGAAGGTTTTTCAGCTCGTAAAACCATGAGGTGTTAAAATTGTCAACAGTGCCAAAAAGAGGACATGACCAAAAATAAAATTAATTTTAAGGAAACACCTGTCTCTATGCAGTGAATAGAGAATTTGTTGAGATTATATATGCTTCTGACCAGTTTTTGGAAGCCAGGTTTCCCCATTTTTCCTCTCTACACCAATGCTAAATTTAAGAGGTAGATAGGAGATGATGCAATCCTTACAAGGTCCTACAAGACAAAAAAAAGTGACTTGGAATTCCTTAACCTGCAAAAAATTCTGTACTTAAATAGCAAGATATAATGTGAAGTTTTTACATCTGTAAGGATGTAGGCTGGAGGCCAAATTACATTAGTCAATTGAAAATGCATTAATTTCTTAGAACTAACTGTCTAACATAGTTCACTGATGTTACAAAATTGAGTAAGTATTGTATGGAAATGATAGGAAATTATTAACTCTCTTCTGGGCACTATAAACACAAGTGTGACATCAGTAACTGGCTTCCAGCATTTATCAATTATAAAATCCATTTCATAAACCACAAGATATAAAGTATTATTAACTGAGTTAAAGTATATGAAATAAATCTGGCAGCATTCAGAACTCTTAAGTGATAAGATAGTTCTGGCTGCACGTGAGATTAGTTTTATTTACATTAAGTAACTTTCCACTCAGAATATAATATAAACAGAGTAAGGTAAATTCTCTAATTTTGGAATATCACCCTGAAAACTTTGACAGATTTTTATAAAATTGGATTAATTGAATAAAATTACTATATTTTTAGATTAGAAGGTATATTTGTACCACTTAAGCCCTTCTAAGCCCTTTGAAAATTGCAAAACAAAATCTACTTGCCTTGGTGGGTTTTATTTTTGTAATTTAAATCTATAGCTTAGATATTTTAGTCTTGATTACTAAATGAGTTATCTAAATTTTTCACACAGAAACCAAGTATTATTGGTTTTAATTGAGAAATTAAGCAAAACATACTTATATCTTAAACATACATTTTACATCTTTTAACCACCTGACTGCATTCAGAAAGTTTTTTGTTGATATGATGATGAGCATTTGGCTGATATTATTAAACCTGACCTGCTTTGATGCAATGACCCTCTTAAATCACCAATATCAATGCTTTAAATATAGCTGCCCTTCCTGATTTAAAGTTACTCAAGAAAGAATGGCTGAAAAATATAGCTCAGTTTGAAGGTAAAAATGAGAAGTATCCTCTGCCATTGAGAATAATCTCCCAGTTTGCCTCAGGTTTATTTTTTACTCTTGTTTTGAGACTTGTTTTGTAGTTGGAAAGACCAATTAGTTTTGCAAGTGGTGTTGCCTATTGCCAAGTCATAGCTGGGTACCCAAACCATCAATGACATGGTATTTGCATTTAGGTAGTGTTTAAGATAAATAAAAGTTGTTAGGATCAATGGATGCAAAATATCTAAAACTTCTAAAGTTACCCTGGAACAGTATGGCCACCTTACAATTTCAATAAAACAGTTTAAGTTTGTTATGTTTTCTACCTTGCTATGATCTCTCACAACCTTTGGGTTGTTGAGAAGATGGGAGGGTGTGAATAATCCAGTTATAACATTTTTCTCTCAAATAAGCCACATCAAGGCAAGTCAACTCCTTAACTATCCCTTAATTATTCATAATCTTAATCAAATAATCAAAAATGAATAGTTTAATGCAGAGTAGTGGTATGTTTTTCTGCTGCATTTGATCTTAGGTCCTGTGCAGTCTTGAATACTGCTCACATGTTGGAATGAAGGACAGCAATCTGCTGACAAGGCATCTGGAGTTTTCTTATTTCCTTGTGGACTTTTTTTTCCAGTTCTTCACACTAAAAATAAAACTTCTCAGTCTGGATAATGTTGCCTGTTACTATCTCTCCATGTTTTAAGATTTTCCTAAGTTAGAGTCACATTCTGTTACACATGTAGTAACACCAGTCTATTCATTGGAAACTTAAACTGACCAAAGTGTTAGAAATACTACTTTAGGTTGTAAAAAGGTAAGGTAAGCTCCATTCTTTGCTGTAAAGGTATATGATTTATGGGAAATGCTTTTAGGGAATGTTTTCAATATGTAAAAGTGGTTTTGGATGTTTTTGAGCTCTATATTCAAAACACAAATAATTTTAAGTGTGACATAGTGAGCAGAAGAAGTAGGAATTTTTCCTCACTCATCACAGTTGCTTTATTTAGTATCACCTCTAATTGATGGAGAAAATCTGGTTATTTTTCTTAGAATGTGATGAGCTGGAGATGCCTCTCTGTGCATATAGATTGTCTACAGGGAGAACCATGGTTGCCAGCTCAGGCCAGTTTCAAAGCTCTTAAGCAGTTAATGTTTGACAAAGTGAATTCTGTCCTGGAGTTTTATTTGCAGATTAAATTTCTTCAAATATTTTGGAGGAAAAGAGATGATATGGGGTGGCATTTTGATGCCTTGGAGAATTAGGAATCGAAAAGAGATTGAACATGAGGTCATAAGTATCAAACTTTTAAATTACTTTGTTATTGATAGCTCTCCTTGGTGCTCTCAACATCATAGTTACAGTATTTGTTCACTCTCAGGTAAAGTCAGAATGTTTGTTACAAAAACACATTTGGACCAAAATTCCAATCGTTTTCCAATTGCATGAAAGATAAATATTACTTAAGCCAGCATTTAACAGTCTTCCTTTAGGAAAATCCCTCTAGTAAAAATGTAACATTGTTTAGTGTACCCTTACAGTCATTCCAAGAAAAGAAAGTATTCTACCAGCATTGTCTCTTACACTGGGACATGCTAAAATATGGTATTGCTGTAGGAAAAGAAAAATATTAAATTTTAAACAATGTCAACCTGTAAATAAGAAAAGTAATAAAAGGACAGACATATGAATATCCAAAATTGAACTTTTTCATTCTTAAACAGAAACCACCTTTTTCAACCAATACAAGTGGTTGTACATTTTAACGATGTCTGGACCAAACAATAGTAGCAGACCCTGAAGCCTGCAGTTAATAAAGTGACAGGAGATAAAAGCATCATTCAGGAGGCTGATCTCACACTGTATTTCTGCACAGAGAGACTATTAGTTGCTGGAGGATGCCTGAGGCACAGCAACCATGAAATGGTAAAGTTTTCAATTCCCAATGAAGTAAGGAAGGAGATCAACTAAACCTCTACCTTGGACTTACAGAAGGTGGACTTTGGGTGCTCTTCAGTACTCTATTTTAGAAAACCATCTTTAATAACAAAATGGTCTTCTTTAATAACAAAGAGGAGGTTAACCTTATGTGCCAAAAGATGAGCCAGTGGGGAAGAATGGTGTCCTGGCTGAACAGGGAGCTTTCACAGGACTTCAGGACAAAAAGTTTAAACCGTTGCAAGAAGTGGCAGGCTACTCAGGAAGAGTACAAGGATATCATTAAGTCATGTAGAGAGAAAATTAAAGGAAAAAGCTCCACTAGAATTCAATCTGGCCACTGCTGTGCAAGATAATAAAAAGTGTTTTCATAAATACATTAGCAGCAAAAGAAGGGCCAAGGAAAATCTCCATTTCCTTGGAGCATTGTCACTGAGAAAGAGGAAAAGGCTGATGTACTTAACTCCTCCTTTACCTCAGACTGAACTGAAAGACCAGTTATCCTCAGGGCAAGCAGTCACATGAGCTGGTAGGAGCAGCATAGACCCCCTGTAATCCAGGAGGAATTAGTGACCTGCTGAGCCATTGAGACACTAAAGTCTGATGGGCCAGGTGGGATTCACCCAAGGGCACTGACACAGGTGATGGAAGAGCTCACCAAGCCACATTCCAGCATTTACAATCAGTTTTGGCTACATGTTAAGGTCCCAGATGACTGAAGATTGGCCAGAAAATAAGGTAAACCTCCTGGCTGGAAGAAAGATCCTGGAAGTGTGAGAGGGTAATGAAGATAAGAGAGGTGCCTGAAGATGAATACCAGGGCATGCACAGAGACTGTGGCTGGTAACAGTCAAGACCAATTAGTATAGACAGCAGCTCAGTGTGACTCGACTTTCCACTCAAGCTCCCCAGACCAGCAGCAACCTCCCTGCTAGAAGTGGAAGTGGAAATCCAGTGAACATAATGGGGCATGGGGGAACTGAGGGCATGTGGGAGTGCATGAGATAAACAACTAGGCTAACAGCTCTATTCTCATCAGCTCTTAAGTAGACCCCAATACCCAGTTTAACTATGGGCTGATATTTACTCTGTCATCTGTCATGCACTTTATTTATTATAAAATCATTTATTCCTCCCATTCCTCCCAGAAAAAAAAAATACATTTAGGCCTATTATTTTAGTTTTTTGCCTTTTACCTTGTAAAATTCTATTTAGGATGTTTCAAGTACTGTATTTTTTCATTCTCTCGTTTAATATTATGGGGATTTTTTGACCTGTCATATTTACAACACTCTTTCTTATGCACTCAATGAGAATGCAGTAATATTTTAATTAAATGCCAAATTACTGATGAATAAATGATGTTTGTGTTTATGCATGTCAGCCATTCTCCAGCATTAAGATATAATTAGAAATTAAGTCTGGAAGAAAGACTAGATGATACATAACAGTACTCTGCATTTTTAACTCTTTCTGTACTAATGATTTCAACATATCATTCTCATCTTGCTTTCAGGACAGCTTTTATGTTAATTTCTATAATGTGTGATACAGAATGCTTTTTTTAATTACTGTTTCTCTCCAGTAACACAGTCTTTGAATAGAAAATTGCTTTCTATCCAGGAATCTTAATTAGTATTTATAAAATGTCATGATTTAACCCCAGCTGGCAACTAGCCCCCACTCCACCACTTGCTCAGTCCTCCCTGGTGGGATGGGGGAGAGAATCAAAAAGTATAAGTAAGAAAATTTATGAGTGGTGGTAAAGTCAGTTTAATAGGTAAAGCTAAAGCCTTGGACAAGCAAAGCAAAATGAGGAATTCATTCACTACTTCCCATAGGCAGGTAGAGGCTCAGCCGTCTCCAGAAAGCAGTTCTCCATCACTTGCATCATTGACTTAGGAAGACAAATGCCATCACTGCAAGTATTCCTCTTCTTCACCCAGCCTCATATGCTGATCATGACACAACAGATAGTCCCTTTGGGCAGTTGGGATCAGGCTGTGTGCCCTTCCAGCTCCTTGTACACTCCCAGCCTGCTCATCAGTGGGGTGGGGTGAGGAGCAGAAAAGGCCTTGACTGTGTGCAAACACTGTGTGGCAGTAACTAGAACATCGCTATATTACCACCACTGCTCTCAGTAGGAATCCACAACACAGACAATTGCTACTGTAACTCTGTCCCAGCCAAAACCACAAATGTGTATCTTCCCTACTTCTATTAAGTGGGTAAGAAATATTTTCAGCACATGGGGAAACCAATCCTAAAATAAATAAGGCTGTGCATCTGTAAAAATTATTTAAAGGCCTAAACTATTCTTTTGTGAGACCTCTAAAAACAAAGTATGTACTCTCAAAACTGAATTTTATTGCTAATGTAGTCAGGACACATTGAATTTCCAGTCTGCCATTCATTTCTTAAAGCATCTTGATTCTCGTAAGAGTTCTTCTCACACTTCTTAGTATCTGAGAATGCCTCTCTTCTATAAGTGTATCTCAGAGAGAACAGTATCTTCTAAATATTCCTGGAAGAAATTGAGATGAGACTGTAAAAGACAGGTCTAGGGTTGGTACATCCCTTCTTTCTGCTTTTATTCCCCAGATCAGTGATAAGAGCGCTCTTCTGGTTTATCAGATTCTTGATTTCAGTTCTGTCCTTAGCTTGGTGGAATTATAAACACCTTCCAGAAGTACTGTAAGAATTCCCCAGAGCAGTCTGTTTGTTCTGTCCTGCATAGAGTAAGTATTGAATGTCCTGCATGGAATAAGTGTTGAATGGGTAAAGGAAAAGTGTGCACATATGGTTGCCACCCCTTGGCTAGATTATTTACCTGAGTACAGATTTGTATTTTTCCACCGTACCAATTGTTTTTTAAGTATATCTCTTGAAGCCATTTCAGGGTTTTTTCTTGTCCAAGCAGGGCACTATTCATCTTGACAATATTTGCTGTGGGCAAATACCAAAGTTTGGCTACTATAGCCCTGAAAATTACAATGCAGAAGTCTTGCCTGAATTAATTATTGCTTAGGAAATCAATTGCATATTCAGGATCTAGAAGTGCTTCTCCTGTATCCATCACAGACACATTGTGCAATAATATTGCATAGGTAGATCATGCAGTTTGGAGTCTAAATTATAGATGTTATCCATGGGTTTTTACTGCTTGAACTTAGAATCTTTGGTAAACAGTAGTTACTCCATTCTGGAATTGAGATTTTTGAGATAGCTGTCACAGCATCTCTGTTACAGGAACTCAATTTATCCAGAGCAATTTACTCAGACATTTAGGACTGGAGCAGAATGCTTATATTCTAATTTTGCAGAGCCTTTTCAGGAGGACAAGTACAGCATCATGTAAAAAAAACCAAAATAACAGTTTTCATCTGCTGAAAGAATCTTCAAAGAGAGAATGCAAGTATTTATTTCCTTTCAAAGCCACCAGTTTCAAGAAACAAAAGTAGTTGCAGAAATCAACAAAAAGATGTGGTGCTTAGGCCTTTCTAGTGGTCTTCTTCTAAATAACAGCTAAGATGAAACTGGTGAGAGGTTTTCCAACTGTGATTATTGACTAAATGTAAAAGAGAAAGCTGAAGTTCACACAGATTTGAGATTTGTTTAAACTTCCAAAGGTGTAAGATTTGTACACTGGTCCACTCAGTGCTCAGCAGTTTGACCTCTTTCCTTTTTTTTGAGTTTAATGTTTGGATCACTGGTACATGTAATGTTTTATGCTTAAGTAAAGGTCAGTGTGAACAACTGAAAGATTTAATGCTCCCTTATTTCCTCAAGCAAGCCAAGTAAAAAGATGACTGGATTTGGTATGGAAATTCAGTTCTTCAGTTTTTAAAAAAACATTGTTTTAACAATTGTCCTAAACTTAGGGACTAAGGGTGTTTTTCAAGTATCATCTAAGGAACACTCACTCATGTCAACATTTAGTTTAGAAAGGTTTTTGCTGTTAAACCTTCAACATAAAGTATTGTTGCTGCAGTAACTTACTTAGCCACTGCAAGGTTCATGGAATCGATATACTTTAGAGGAAACAGCAGGAATATGTCTTAGTACAAGTTTTTCTTTTTCCTCTTTCCACTTTCAGCTGTCTGTAACTGACATTTCTTCCCATATCCAGCACTGCTATGCATCCTAGAGTTTAAATCTTTTCTTCCTATTTGTAAACAGAGCTTTCATCAACTTTGTTCTGTTAATTTCATTCTCACATCTTTGGCTGCATTGTATATTGAATATATTATTTGCATTGCTAAGAGTTTGCACCATTAAATGAGATTCTGTGTGTACAAAAGCAGTTGCAAATAATGATGTCATTCCAGTTGCGAATTTTTTAATGGAAAGCTGCAACTACAATATCACTGGGTTCGGCTACCAAATGTTGTGGCTCATAGAAGAGGGAAGCTGGGCTCACAGTCTGGAGCATACACTGAAAATTTAATTTTTTAAGAGATATGCCTGAGCATATATCATCTTTATTTAGAAAACTGACCCCCAGCACTTTTAACTAAAACAAAAATTGTGATGAGTGAGGAAATCAGAGTCACATATAAACTGCAGAATATAAATAATCCATATCTGGTAAGTTCTTGAATTGTTTTCACAATTACTGTGTTGAGTGATGTAGATGGTGTCTCCGGGAGGGTAAGTGCACAGATATACTGCTCTGTGGATTCACTGAAATCAGTGAGATGCCATTTAAAGTACTCTGCTTGACATGGTTGTGAACAGTGAAATAAACAGCCTGTAAAAGGCTTTATTAATTCTTGCCAAATTGCATTCAAGGTACTACATATTTATTCCTGTTTAAACCAACATTTCTATGAAGTGCAGTTGTTTTCAGTTTCATAAACTTTCAAATTATACTATACCATGCATTCTAATGCTCTTGAAAAATCTTCCTTTTGGCTCCAAATTCTAAAACATTCACTTAAAACAATATTCTGTCACAACCTAAGAAAAACGGCAGATGCACCCTTTTCCACTGGAGAAAACTGCAAATAAAAGCAGTTGCTTCCCAGCAGAAACTACTTTATTGGCAAGATAAAAATACAAACTGCCTTATCCCACTCATATCAGATAAGGCTAAATCCATTACTCCAGTAATAAAATGTTAAGTGCATAAGTACCAGAAGATACAGGCATTGGAGATGTTATCATATCACAGGGACTCCCGTGCCATTGCTTGTCTCACCAACCTGCTTCATGGGAAATGTCAGAGTGCTTCTGTAGACACATCTGCCATCAGCCTGATAATGAATAACTTGGGGGAGAATCTTCTCCCTTTGCAGGTCTCAGTTTGAAGTCCATTATATACATAGATCACCCTGAAAAAAAAAACCAAAAAAACTCCTTCAGGTAGAATTTCTTGCATTTCAGTTTGTGGCCATTGCTGTATGTCCTGGCCACCAGCAAGAAGTATCTGCTTCCATCCCTTCCCCTTCCCTCCCCACTCACGTATTCACACAAACAAATCAGATTCCCTGGAGCCTTCCTTCCTTCAGGCTGACAACTCTCATGGCAGGGTCAGTGCCCTGGTGCAGGGGCTAAACTGGCAGCACACAGGTAAGCCCCTGTCAGGCTGAGCTCCCCACTGCCAGGTCACTGCAGAGCAGGGCATCCCAGAGGTGCTGGTAGCTTTATAAGCTGCAGTGCCTCTGACTCCACACACTGATAGTTACCGCCTCTCATTGAATAGAGGAGAGTGTATGGGAGAGGGAAGCACAGCTGTTTTGGGTATGTGCTTTTGGTTAATAACATAACATGGAACATGACCTCTAAATGCTATATTCCTGCCATTCAGTTCATCATACATCTCCTTGAGTGGCAAACAGTGTAATATAAAATAAACAAGACTTCAAATTGCACTAACGTCTATGTTTAGACAAGCGCTTCAAGCTTACATGCACTCAGCTATGAAACACAAGCTTGCAGGCCTTTAAAACTCAGCTTTTTAAGCTCATTTTAAGATTAAAAACAATGTGTTGATGCTTGCAGCAAGTTAAAAGATCTTTATGCACATAGTTGACCTGAAAGGCAGCAACAGCCTGGGAAATTGAAAAGAAAAGAAAAAACAAATATAAAATTGTGGTCTTGTTGTGGAGTAACAGTGAATCAAGTTTTGCTTGATATATTTTTGTTACACTTCGTCAAAACTTTTAACACCTCAATTACTATTTTACTTCAAATGCTTCCCAGCTCTTCATTCAAACAATGTTTTAGCTAAAATTCATTGAGCTGAGGTCATTGCTTATTCAGAGCAGCAGCTTGAACGGCTTGTGAGCACAGCTGCAGATGTTTGCCCCACTAACCAGCCCCAACAAACTCTGCCCTGCTTTTGTGGCAAGGCAGGGAGCTGCGGGGTGCCTGGAAGCAGTGCTGGCACAAACACAGTCAGGCACCATCTAGAAGCAAAACATCCAGAACAACACTGCAAAGGCTGACATCCTGTGAAAAATTAGCAAATGAACCGGGGAGAAATCAGCCTACCAAGTAGCTTTCCTTTCTTTTCTTCTCTGCAGATTAGAATGTCAACCAAAAAATGAAGCAAGGCTGCATTACTTGCGCTCATAAAATTTCCTTTAAAGCGCACTGCTGTGATTCTGTTTAAGAGAAAAACAGTAGCTTCCCATCAGAAAGGGGATGTGTAACTTCCACAGCTGGAAATCAGTGCTTTCAGTAGAGACAAGAATGCACCTGCCAGTCAGACAGCTCTCTGTCTTGTTCAGCATTTTACCGCTGACAGTAGCTGTGAACAGGTTCAGAGAAGTAAATTTTGCAGTGGTCAGACAGGATTGTCTGTCATTAGAAAAATTATCTCTCTAATACCTGATGGTAAGAGCTTAGTTTATACTGTGTCAATTCCCCAGGTTTTATGTAGTTTTTGTTGATTTATTTTTTCCAGGAGTAACAGAAAAATCAACAAATACCATTAATTGCTCCCAATAAATTTCTCCTGTAATTTTCTAAATCTTTACATAAACCTACTATTAGTTCAGAATTTCTGCAATGTTTAGGTTATGCCTGGGGACAAAATCAAGATTTTTGGTTATTTACTTTTAATCAAAGATTATAAACCCAGCAGGTGACTAAGCATTTTTAATTTGCTGTGCTAGCAAATAGAAGATTTGCTGTGCTTGCTGGTAGAAGATAATACACATTAGTGCACCCTTAATGTTGCTATGAATAGCCTACATGAAGTTCATGTGAGTTATATCCCTTAGGAGAAAAGTATTATTGTAAATGCAGCAGTTATGCTGTTTTCATTGTATTTATGGAAATGGAAATGTTGTTATTCAATTCATCTAAATAGAAATAAACAGTAAGTCACTTATTTTCTTAAAGTCCAGTTAAAGTTGAGCCTTCTATTAGCAAGTCTTCAGACTCAAAAATACTTTAAGGATTTCTTTTCAGCCAAAAATTACTTGATGACTGCCATTTTGTTGGATGCTTTTCTCTCATATAAAGCAGATCACTGCCTTGAAATACTCATTGCTAAGCACCATACTGTGTGTGTTTTGGCTATTTTGTGGTTTGGATGCATACTGCATCCCTGCTTAAGTATCCCATTCTAATGTTTTCCTTACTATTATGGCTCTGCACATCTTCTCTCTACTGTCACATAAGCCCCGTGTCCCTTTTGTTCTTTCCCAGGCTCGACTCCTTTCTCAGTTACTGTGCTCTTCTTTGGGTCCCCTCAAACATTTACTTTGCCCTGAATGATTTGTCTCCTTCCTCTGCTCACCTCCTTTTCTTTCCTAACTGCCTCGGGGTATGTATCCTTTTTTTGCTGTATTGATAATTTGGAGAAGCAGATTTTTAATAGTGGCATTAACAGACAACTTACTTACCTGGGATGTGTTATGTTGGCTGGATATTTTCTCAGAATATTATGAATCATGTTAGTACGTCCTAAAAGATAGATTCAAAAAAAAGCAAATTATTAAAATCAGTTTTCAGGTAAATGGGGTATGAAAAAATGAGGAAGTTAGACAGATGCTTGGAGCAGTGAATGCAATGTCGTACTGAATTGCGTCCCCACCTATCTTGTTTCTGCAGTTGCGATCTACTGGTGCATCATCACTTTCCAATGCTCCTTTTTAAGACGTACTCCCAGCTCTAAAATATGGTGAAGCAGAAGTTTTAGCTGATACAGGAACAGGAGACAAAGAGAAAGGGAAGGGCACAGCAGGGGCCAATATCTGGGCTTCTTTTAGTTTTTGTTTTTTGTAAAGAAACTTTATGCCATCATTGTCACCAAAATAAGCATGAATTTGACTGTTGATGTTCAACATATTGCCAAAAAATACTCTTTTTCTAACTGTGGTGCCTAAAAACCATTGCATTAAGCACTTAATCTCTATGCTTTATTTTGGTCAAAATGTTAGTGATATTTCAGTTCAACCTCATCTACCTTTTACAGAATCATAGGTTTCCATGGAAAGGATCTTAGTGATTATGTAGTTCCCACTGCCATAGTCTGGCACACCATTCACCTGAGCAGGTTACTCAGAGCCCCATCCAGACTGGCATTGAATACTTCCAGGGTTGAGGCACCAACAACTTCTCTGGACAACCTAATTCAGTGCCTCACAACCCCCACAGTAAGGAATTTTTTCCTAATATCTAATATAAACTTACCCTCCTTCAGCTTAAAGCCATCCCTCCTTCTTCTGTCACTACATGCTCCCATGGAAAGTCCCTCTCCAGCTTTCCTGTGTGCCCTTTCAGGTACTGGAAGTTCACAATTAGGTCTCCCCAAAGCCTTCTCTTCTCCAGGCCAAACAGTCCCAACAACTCTCTCACTCTCTCAACCTGTATTCATAGGAGAGGTGCTCTAGATCACTTTTTTTTTTTGGCACAACATTAAGAGAAATATTCACAAAATTTTGAATTATTAAGGAGGTATAAATAGTAAGATTAGTTAATTAGATTTTGGTTTCCAAATTAGAATTCAGAATTAGGAATTGTTTTTTGGGATAAAAATAGTATCTCTTGAACTTCAGAAAATGAAAGAAGAATGTCATATGCAAAATTCAGTGAGAATCTATTTTTTAAGTGATAAATCTTATTAAATAGTCAGAAATCTTCTTGCGCTCTTGATTACTTCTGCTTTTTCCTCACCACAGTAAATTTGTGTGATTGTGTATTAGTTGTGCACAGTAAATTGGAAGCCTTACATTTGCAGAGTTTTCATGGTCACAAGTTTGGCTCTTTGGAAGAGACAAAAAACTGTAATAAACAGAGTTGGCAAACAGATGGTATTAAACCAAGAAAGTCTTTCTTTTTCTTCACCTTTCCCCTTTCTCCCCGGTATTTCTGTGAATTAAATACACTGTGTTTCTGTAGTAGAGCTTTTTTGCTTCTGCTATGCATGCTTGATCTACTTCTATGGAAGTCTCTTATAGAATTGTCTTACAAGTTTTGGTAACTTCAAGCAATGAGTAATTTAATAAGTGAAGCCTGTGTTTATTTATCAACCATTGTTGACATCCACCGAAAATTAATTCTAAGAGCACATAAAGACTGTGCTACTTGCATGAAGGCTATTCCTTGCTCCCTCACAGGAAAAAGTATCTTCTCTGTTGTTTTGCAAGTTTTCAGGATGGGTCTTGATTTTGGAATCTCTTATATATTCATATTTTCTTTAGTCTGAATTTTTATTTAAAAAAACAAACTAATATAAATTGAAGCTTAAGTGTAGTAACAAAATTGCAGCTCAATTTTTTTATTTTTTTTCTTTAATATGTTGTCTCTCTCCTTTCAGAATCTCTGTACCCACACATCTATCAACAGCATTCCCCATGGTTTCTTCTGATGTGCCTCGCTTGCCTGACCCTGGTGTGCCCTCTCAGATTTCCCCTGCATCACCATCTGTGTGCCAGGAAGGACTGTGCCATAATGGAGGCACTTGTCATCCTCTCTCTCTGCCTACCGGGGCTGCCTCCTTCCAGTGTGACTGCCCACTACACTTCACCGGTCGATTCTGTGAAAAAGGTAACAGTGATCATTTTGTTCTTTATTAGTTATGAAATAAAAGTCTTATTCTGCTTTGGAGATGAAAAGGGGGAAGAGGTATTGATTGTCATATTTCTCTGCTTTTCATCCCAGTTACTTTTGATTAACTGAGGAGCAAATTCATTGAGGTAATTTGGATAATACTTATTTGCAGTGTAAATTAGGTGATATTGGTCAGGCACACTCCTAAGAGCTGCAATTTGAGTTAATAAAAAAAAACCACTGCACTGTTGTTGTGCACAGTTTTAATATATGTTTTTCAGTGTATTATTTCTGGGACAGAAGAAAGCTGACTTTCTCAAAAGATTATGCTTTCCATTTCTACAGATTGGATTTTTTCCATCTCTGTGTCAGATCCTTTGTTGAAAAAGGCTTTTTCTTTACTCTGTGACTCATTTATACTTCTACTACTGTTGCTCATAAAGCACACATCAATCAAATGAACATATTTTAATTAGAATTTGAATAAAAAAATAATTCTTTTAGTAATTTTGGTTTCTTTGTAAAATGAATTAAGGCTATAAGGCAAACTGATCAATATTTCTGTTTTGTAATTGTAATTGCTTTTCATTATTGATTTTCAGAAAGTTCTTTTTTAAAGTAAATTTCTTAGCTGGCTTCAAAAACTCTTTTAGCCTTTAAGGTACTGTGGGTTATGAATTTCAGTAGATAAAAGTCTCATAGCACTAAAAGGCATTACTGGTGCACAGGAAAAGAACCAAAAAAATGTCTAGATTATGTTTATGTAACTATATCAACCTCCTAATGAACTTCCCATGGTATGAAATACAAGCAACTAGAGTTAAGAACACCCTTGCCAGACTGCCAGTGTATCTGAGCTAGCATCACCTTGTATTACTGTTTAAAAATAGGTCATTGCACTCACTATATGTGAAAGCTGTCAGCTCAAAAAGAAAAAAAGTCATGTGGTGCTCAGGTATCAGAGAATATTTTACCATGTAGCCTTTTCAAGTTTATAATAAAACATATCTTTGTAAATTTTCAGTGTCAAAATTGAATCCCGTGAGTATTTTCTACATATTTAGTATCTGGGGCATACTCTTTGCACTTGCTCACAATACACTGCAGCTGTGGAAACTGCAACATGAAATAGTGAAATTAAAAGTGTGTTTCCCTAAAACGTAAAATATCTGGTTAGTTCTTCAATGAAGTATTTGCAACATTTCAATAAGTTTCTTATTTATTTACATGCATTTTATGTGCCAGAATTTCCTTCTGTGTTCCAAAGAATGCATCCTTTTTATCAGCATCATCTGTGGCATTTTGGATGAGAGCAGGTTCTGGCTTTTTGCAAGGGTTGTGCCAGGAGTAAGCGATGTTCAATTTAAGCAGGCGTTTGACAGACATCCTGTGGTAACAGGCCATATCAGTTTGTGTGCATAACCACTCTGTGGGACCTACTGGTTCATTCCACCAGTGTCTGATTGCTGCCTTCTTCTGACCTTCCAGCTGATCTGTTGGTCTCCAGGAGCCTACTACAGTTTGGTGTTTTTAATGATAACTGACATAATCTGTGTTCGAAGAATATTATCTGAGCTGAGTACTTCCATGTGCCACAGACTTTGAGGAAAGTACCTTACCTACCTTTTTCACTGACTGAAAAAGCTGTTTTTATGTTGGTCATTCAAAAATGCAGCATTCTAAGCCATTTTCTCCTTTGAAGCTTAACCAATGCAGGCCAGAAGAGTTTGTACATTGGAAACAGTTGACTGCCAACTACATGTCCAAGGAAATTTTTCTTCCAAGGAAGTTTATCTTAGTCCCGTAAATGAAGGAGATCCCTTCTCTCTCTCTTTCTGTGATTCTGTTTAAAAAATCATGTGTGAAAATGACTGAATCATGACCACCCCGAGAGCAAATTAAAAGCAGGGGACACACACTAAGTTGCAGTTGTAACCAAATCCCTTCTGATGGTTAAGAGTGACTCTACATAAGGTACACCAGTAACCATTCCATTCAATAAAACAGAATAGAAGCTTTAAATAAACCCTGAAACTAGTAGCTCCTTTGGAGAACATAACCTGAGCTGTATATTCGTACCACCCTTTTGGTAGTCAAACACCCAGTTTCCACGAGATATCTTTTTCATTTTTTCCTAATACTGGAAGAGATGCCTTTTGCTTTCCCACAGCTCACATGAGGTTAAGATATTAAGACTGTTTAATATTTCCACGTAGATTGTCTAATAGTACTGGAAGAATAACATTTCTTTTTCCTTTTTGTGTGGAGAAGATGAATTAAGTTTTCTTTTCACAGAGCTCTGTTTTTACCCTCTGAAACCCCTTGTTCAATACAGGGAACAGCCTCTTCCTTTTTGTTAGTGCTCTAGGGTCAGCCAGGGCTGCCGTATCTGACATGTTCATCAGCTGGGAGCTCACTGGGGCAGCCACATCCCAGAGCTCATGCTGTCACATTGCATCTTTATATAGATCAGAATGTGACTTTATGGATCCTGTATTTAACAACTGAAAACTGCAGCATAGAGTGATTTTATTTAATCTTAAATTTTCAATGAGATTGATAATTTAGTCTAATGAAACCAGAATTTGTCCAACTGAACTGTGATTATAAGCCTTTGAAATTCAGAGATCTGTTCTTCAAGATATCTAGAGAGAGCTCATAATGACAGGAGATAAGAGCACCTGCAATAATTTTATAATTATTTACCATAGACCTCC
Source organism: Parus major (assembly GCF_001522545.3). NCBI lineage: Eukaryota > Metazoa > Chordata > Aves > Passeriformes > Paridae > Parus > Parus major. Next base: position 87,017,435 of record NC_031770.1, read on the forward strand.
CAATGGAGAAAATAATTTATCATATATACAATACAGACACTATATTACAGTCAAGGAAATTTTCTCTTGACTCATTAAAGATAGCTGTGATCTGTTTTAAACATGCGATTATGTATACCTCTACAATTCTGCAATATATTTTCATTAATCATCTTTGTGAACTGGCTTGTACCTACCATCAACTAAGTTTCAGCAAGAAACTCATCATACACTTACCTGTCATATTAACAGTCCTATGGGTGTCACATACTAAGCCTCTGTGGATATCTTGGCTTCACTAGAATTGTCTCATCATCAGACTTTCCTGTCCAGCCAGCTCTGGGCACTGCAACAAGAGTGGGCTGCCCCCAGAAAACAAGGCAATCTGGAGTGCAGCTTACTCAGGAAACATGGGCTAGGGCACAATGCTCTACAGTTTGCAAAGATAGGATTGTACTGAGGACCAGAATAAAAAAAAAAAAAAAGGTGTCTTTGGTGTGAAATCCAGAGGCTTCATTTGCCAGAAGGGGCCAGGGACCAAAAGGCCCTGAGCGCTGCTATGCATGGGATTAAATATAACTCAGAACAGAGGGGCGGAAAGAAGCAACCAACCAATGGGGAATCCATGAGGGTGGAGTAAAGGGAGGGGAGTACTTTTCCAGGGCCAATGGATACAAGGGGAGGAGAGGGCAGGTCACACAGGCCAATGGGGTCTCAAGGGTAAGGGAATTGACAGGGAAGGTTCCAGAACAAAGGGAGGGGTTTACAATGATAGACAGGGAAGGGTCTGGAATCAGGAGCAGGGCACACAATATGGGCAGCTGGGAGTTTAGGATGATTGGTAAAAGGGGGAGATTGACATGGAATTTTCTGGAAAATGGGGATGAGTGGCATTTTGGAAAAGGAGGAGATAACCTGGGGTACAACCATTCCCCTTCAGGGTGGGGGAGAATAACTGGGACAAGCCATCTATAAACCGTATATTAACAAAATGCACCAATACATAGAATGAGTGAATTTTTTGATTTAATAACAACAGTAAGATCACCTAGTTTGTTAGTAACTATTTTTCTTACAGTGTATAAGAACACTTTCTAGAGAGAGAGCAAGTGACTATCATTATCAGTTATCTGTTTTAACTTGATATGTATTATTAAATGCAATTTCTTGTTTTTATTCAATTATTCCTTGGCTAGCAACCTCTAGCAGGTTGTTATGCCCTTACAAGAAATACATTCAAGTCATAATTGTCCATATGGATATATCAGACCAAGGAAGTTTATCTAAATACACAGCATACTTACTCTGAACAGATACCTCTGAAATATCTCTAAATGACAGTTTTGGAAAATGGAAGTCTATCTCCATTTTTCTAAGGAAATAGAATAATATACATACAAATCATTGATTTACCAAATTCAAACTGAAGTTATCAACACTGGTTACAAACCACAGGCCAAAGTGAGGATACCATAGAGCATGGAAAGGCAACCATCTGGGTGAGGCCTCTTCTCCCTTTTACACTGCTTTCAGTATTTCTGTTTTCCTTTTTTTTTTTTTTTTTCTGCTACAAATTACCAAAGTTAAATGGAAATTAGAAGTTAGTACAAGATGTATTTTAAACCTTCATTAAAATGCAGTATAAAAGATATGTTTATCATGTAAAATTAATCTTCATTAATTAGTGGTGAGTGCTACATGACTGCTTTCATCCAGTAGAAAGGGAGGATTTTATAAACAGGGAATACTATAAAGTATATATAAAGTGCACATATATATAAAGTATATATAAATATACTTTATATAATACTATAAATTATATATAAAGTTCTCTGCCCAACCCATTTTTCTTTTTCATTTCTGTATAAATAAGCTTTTTGACTTTAACATTAAATGTATCATTCTTTCTTTATTAGTTCAGCTGTGTTATCTGCTTCATTGTGAAATTCCCTCACGAGTGGAAAAAAACTGCAATGGTTCTGCTTTAACATAAAAGCAGATGGTGGTGTATTACTGGAAAGTTCATAGCAATAGGTTTGGAATATCAGTGTCTTGCATGTGTGAAGATAGTACATCCTTGACTGTTAATTATGAGATTAACATTTTTAAAGTCTCCAAAATTTTTAGTATTCCGTAAAAGTTTTATAAATTGTTCAATAAAAAGAGTATTTAAATGTCATGTGTTAAACCCAGGAAATCTGTTTAATTTGATATGTTGCCTGTGTATATTCTGTACATTACTTAAAGGTCAACTCCTTTGACAAAGCTGCAAAAATAGCAGTAAAATGGAAGGCTGTTGCAGGCATTTCAGTTGGAACAGTCACACTAAAGACTTTGCTCCATTTGTTCCCCAGGATACCCTTGCTGAATTCCTGTTTTGTTGAGAAATACTTGATAATATCACCCTGAACATTAGAAGTTACTTTTATAGATGCTTTTCTAGATGTTGCTCCTAACTTAACATTTCTAATGTATGTCATTGACTACCATAATTCATCTCAGGCAAGTCTAGGGGATTTTGTCTTTATGTCTTTGGCTTTGAAAAGAAATGTAGTTGGTTCAATTTCTGTTATTTCAGCCATATTTAGAACCATCTCATGTCTCATGTGGAACTATTTATCTCTTCAATAAAATTTATACTGTGTATGTATGATTTAAAACAAGTCTGTTACATTTTCCATCAAAGAGAAAAGTGAGCCAGTGAAACTGATATAAAGACGTTGAGGAATTAACATTCAGGTTTCCATCTGAGGTACCCAGAAAGAAATAATGGCATGTGGTTACCCCAAAAGCTCTGTTTCTCCAGGGTTCAAGGGCTCTTTCACTCATTTTGTCCTCCTTCAAAACGATTCATACCTTGCAAGGCTCTGTGAGCAGGAAAAAAACAATGTGTTTAGAGATATCTATAAATTCCTGCAGTCATTAATTTGATGTCATTAACCTCAGTTTATGTCTAGACTCAGTGAGATACCTATTGATGTCCCACAATTTGTATTTGTGTATGTATAGCTTTCAAATGAACTCTCTAGTTTTTGGACTAGATTTGAAAAAATGTATTAAGTTTTCCCTTCAGACTTGCGGGTTTATTTAGGGGATGGAGTTGAAAATTAAATACACAGTAGGCTAGTTAAGAACAATCAAGGATTTAGCCAATAGTTAACTTGGTATGCTAGATTTGATACACTAGTCAAGATTATAGCAATTTTCATTGGAAATAGCTAGCCATTCCCACAGTTTTTCCATTCAGTGTAATTCAACAGAAATATTATTTGGATGAGAAATGCAAAAGGGAATTATATAAATTAATTTTCTTCTCTGCACTTTCATTTGAGGATATATTTTTTTACTTTGATATCAGGCAACATAAACCTCGTGAAGTGTAACTTGTTAAAATTTTCTAATATGCCGTGTGTGTGAGTAATCATATTAGCTTCACAGTCACCTGGACTTAGCATATGGTCCTTGCTTTTTTCCTTCCTAGTTCACAGAAATATGGAGACTTTTTCAAGATGTCTAAAATATCTCCAATCCAATGGCATTTTGTTCTATCAGTTTTATTTTAATGTGGGTTAATTTTCTGAAGTGTTTTTGAAATCAGTGGAAAACAGGATTTTGAGGGAAAAGAAACTGAGTTCACAAGAAGAGGTGAAGCAATTTTAGACTAATCCTTCTTATGCTCTCCTGAATATTTTTGTCGAATTTTGCCACTTCAGAAACAAGTGTCAGTACGAGCTTTCATACCACTTAATATTTCATTTTAATCTAATTTAGATATTATTTCCCAGATTCAGTGAAGCATGTAAGCTTTACATGTATTTAATTTTAAGAGTGTAAGGAACCTCTCTTATTCATGGGATTTATGTTCAGGATGCAGGTATTCCACTACATCAGACCCAGAATTAGGATCCCTCCATTCTGTTACTTGTTTGGTCATTCGTATAAGATTACTACTTAAAATCAACCTACATCCTAAATCCCTCCAGAGGACTTAATGAAATTGTAAAGGGATGTGACTGTTTTTTATGATTGTTAAGACTAAGTATGTGATTAAATGAAAGTTTAAGACACACCTTAATTATACCAAGGGGGAGGATAATGAGAAAACGCTTGTTGAGATGTGGAAAGAGCTCTTCAAAGCAGCAACAAACTCTTGAAACTGCTGGCCCAGTGTCTGTAAAGTTATTTATTGCAACTGCCATTATTGCAACCCACAACCAATGAGCTCCAGAACAGCTGCAGGGGCTACTGCATATAATATACAGCTATATGCTATACTGTAGAGCTGTAGGATTCTCTTATTTAATCGAGATGTGATATATATTTCATGAGTCTGTTCTGTGAAATAGATTATGGAGCCTGTTGAGCATAAGTTGCTTTGAGAGATTAGGGTGTAAAAAGTTAATAATTATAGAAAAATTGATAGAGTTGTCAGTTTGGTAGTACAGCCTCTGTCTTTTATTCACAGCTATTCACATCCAGTCAAGAGCCATTTAAAAGACACATTGGTTTTAAGTGTTGCTTAAAGTTGTTTATTTTTATTGGATTTTATTAAAAATTAGGTATTTTTTGCTATAAGGATTTGCATGAATGAGCATTTCTGGAAAAAACAATTGATAAAAACAATAGAAAAATCTTTGTCTTGCCATAGACCAAACCTGTGCAATTTTGCCATTTCAGGCATTTGGCTTTTGAATCCCTCTTTCTTTAATGGGGATGAATGTTTTCTTGTCATTATAATTTTTAGGAGAATTGTAACAATTTGATAACAAACTCTATTCTGTGCAAAAACAAATAACAGGAAATGAAATAATGGTGAGTTTACAATTTGCAGAGAACAAGCTTTGTCCCCTAAATTTTCCATTTCCACAAAACCTTGGTATAAGTTACTTCTTTCTAAAGCTTGCAACATATTAGGCTGCAATGTCCCAGTCCTTTGAGTAATTTTTTGTTTGAAAGTAATTATTGCTGTTTAAGTGACAAATACTTGCTTTTTTCTTCCTTTACTTCTTCATTTATGGCATTTTCTGGGAAAATCTTCTTTCAGTAACTCCGGAATTGCATCCATTTGTTCTGTTCTGCTAACTTGCTTATAATCAAATCCCCTGCAAAAATGCTGTGTCTCCTCTGGCAGTATGGCAATGCTTGTTTTCTGAGCTTGACTCATTTGAGTTCTTCCCCAGGAGATACCATGCAATAAAGCAGGTGAGGTATTAAATAATGTTTTTGGGCTTTATTATGTAACCTGTAAGAAAGAGACATAGAGGGCTGTGTGTGCTTTTATAGCACAGTTAATTTAATAGTTAGTTAGAAATCATCTGTGGTACTGAGTTAGGATAACAGTATGTTTTATTACCTTGACATTTTGATTTCAAGCATGCTGTGATTAAAAACAGAGGGTTTTTTCATTCCTTCACACAAGGAGTGAAGCTGTGGGTCTGTCCTGACCACTCTCAGGAACTTTCAGCTAGCTGAGAGAGTCAAGTGAGCATCAGGATTCCCTAGGGACCTCAGTAAAGTGTCCTGCTCAGGACCATGTCTCCTGGCTGAACCTTTCATGTCACCTCCCAAGGCCAGTGGCCATTTTGGAAGGACACTGGCTACTTATGTAATGTGGCTAAAAAGAAAATGGTTTTACTGTTTCTTGGCCTAAGCAAAAATTTCTGACTCAAGCATGAAGCCCCACATTATTTATAATTAAAAGGGCCTCACACATTCCATTTCATGCATCTTCATGGAACACTGGTGCCTGTATTTACATAAAATCTTAAACTGCTGGTGTTTAAAGAGGAGGAAAATTTATAATATAGGTGTTAGGAAGTTACCATTGTGAGTCTCCTCAAGCCTCCAACCTCCTTCTGAGGAAGCCACTTTTTATGTAGTATAAAAAGCTAGTTTTTCTTTTCCCCATTGTACTTTTTTCATATTTTTGTAATAACAGTTTATGGTGATAAAACAGGCAAGTAATTATACAGCATAAACATCTTAGCTATTTAGCATTTTAGTTACCCAGGAAATCTAGGATTCAGAAGGTGAATTTCCTAATAGCACAATATTAAATTCTTAATTTCTTAATTCATGTGCTTAAATTCTACATGGTTGTAAATCCATTCTGGGCAGAACATGGAGAGGTTCAAAACTTGTCAGCATTCAGAATCTCCCTGTGTTTTGGTGGAATAATTGAAAATACTGAATACATTATCAAACAGAGCAAAGGGTTGAGACATTTCCCAAACAGACACCCTGAAATATTCATACTTCAAACAATTACTTCCATAAATGAAAACAGTTTTCCTATGTGACTTGTATTTCCCTGTATCAAGAATTTTCTTTAATGGATTTTTTAGCCCTATACAAGACAAAAATAAAATTACTGTATTATTAGTAAATAATAAAATACACTTGCATATCAAATTCTATAGAGAATATGTAAATATGAAAAATAAACTCCAGGAAAGTAGTTAAGGGCCCTATTAGCTTCTATGAACCAAAATGGAAAACTATAGATTCATCTGACTTCCAAAGCTGTTTTCCGTCTTGTAGCATTATTCTTAAGAGTATCTTATGGAAATTGTAAATGAATGGCTGTTTCTTTTTATTCATATGTACAATTGGTTTCAGCAACCAGTGAATGTCAGTAAAATAATCAAAAATAAATCCAGAATTTATATGAGTGAAATGTGTACAATGTGTACAGCCACAAGCTTTTAAAGTTTTCTTTAGAGTTTGACAGCAGAAGCCCCATCCCTGTTGCACACCTGTGTCTTCACATGCATTTTCTCGTATTAAATGGAGTATGCTACTGAGTTTTGTGTTTTATGCAACACAGTTGCAAAATTAGAAAGGTTTACCACTGTAGGTTTGTCTGAGGTTTAAATTATGGAGTTGTTGTTGTAATAGGAAAAAACCCATAAGGCATGAATTTTCTTACTAAATACATGTGTACTTCATTGAATGTCTAGCTAAAAACTAAAAGCATTGTAGAATCACTACACAATCCTCTCTATTTAGAAATTCTTATACAGGACTTTTACAGAAACTCCCATTAAATTAACTCTGCTCTTGATATAAAAGCATTTTAAACCAATCATAAAAAATATTAATGTAGGGAAAAGGTAAAGAAAATCAAGAATTTCCATGCATTAAAAAAATTGAGTATGAAGCACCTTTCATTCTTTGGTCTTTGAAATCCAGCACGCTCATAAATTTCTTCCTTTAAAGTTGAATTCAAAGAGACTCAAGAGAGGAATTGAGAATATGGCATTCATTTCTGGATGATCAGAATCAGTCTCCCATTTTTCAACATTTCTGGAGATCAGTCTGAGTGCAATTGAGAATAAAGGAAAGAATGTCAGCCCAGATTTAAAGCCTGAACATTCCCATGAATAATCCAGCCACTGATGCTTGTGCATCTAAAATTTATCTGGAGATTCTGAGGCAGCAAAGGGTTTAAAAAGAACAGTAACAATAAATTTTGTCAGAACTGAATATTTTGATCCAAAATATTGGCTCAAAATGTGTCTGTTTCAAGGGTCATCCTGGGGTTTGTTTGTTTGTTTTGCTTTGTTTAGCATTTTAGGTCCATTAAAAAGGTTATTAAGCCTTTGGTCCCAGTTAGATATGCTAAAATGTTGATAAGATTTAAAAAAATGAGGGGGGAACAGGACAAAGGAATTATTATGCACAGGCAGGACAGATTTGTAAGGTTAGGGCAGCTGAATAATGAATAATGAAAATATTTTTTTAAATATGAATCTAGAAAAGGAAAATAAAGTGAGCAGTTATAAAGAAAAGTAGTCATCAGCATTGTACTTAATCCTGAAGTTCTCTTAAAAGGATAGAGAAAAAATTCTTGGACACAGGGATGCTAATAAAAATTCAGAACTCTCTGAGGAAGGAAATTACTCTTATATTTGCCATTTGCACAAACTCTTTCAGCTTGCAGTGTTAATCATACTATCTTAGTGCAGGGAATGCCTGCTACTTTGCTGTTGCTAAAATGAGGTTTCAAATGGAGCTTTTCCAACCCCTGCACCTGTTTGCATTTTCTGTTACCTGTGAAAAATACATCACATGTTTGCTGCGTTTCCAGAACACAACATTCTTCATTCTGTCTTCTGGCTCCAGTAGTAGCATTTTGAAATCCTGGTGCATTGTTGCAGTTTCAGAAGCAGTAGATTAATACTTTGCTATTATATTGCTGTAGCTTATTTTTCACATGAACAACTTGCCAAATACATACAGGACTCTGTGAATAGTGATGCAGCTTACTTGTAATAATCAATAAAGCCTAGTCACTCTCCATGACATTAAGGTTTTTAGAAGTTCTGGAAATATCTTCATTTATCTATGCCATGATATTTTGCTCCTAGCATGGCTATTTTCATTTTCTGCTCTAAAAGGTGCTCCCCTAACAAAAAGTGTCTTTCTCCTAAATTTTTGATTCATGAGTCTTTTAAAAAGTTATAATCAATATCTTTCTACTAAAAAACAAAAAGTGAGGGAAGAAAATGCTGAAAGCATCTATGACAATACTGGGAAATGTCATTAAAAGTAGATTCTTTGTTGAAACCAGAAATATCAGTTCTTACTGACCCTGACCAATGCTATTTCCTCTTTTCTTCCTTAGTGTTATGTTACAGACCACATAATACTATATTATATCCTTTTTTATTTTCTGGCTTTGTTCTCCCAAATAGCAATAAACTATTTATATGCTATTGTGTGTATTTGTGGAAAGCACAAAAATCGCTATAGTTCAATTTCATAATATTTTGTATCTTTTCCTGCCACCATTTGTTGTTTCTTTATTCCACCTCCTTTTTGTTGTAGCTGTTACATTCTTTTTTGACTTGTCAATCCCTTCCCAGTGCAGTGTGAAGAGAAATAAAGGAAGGTGACTCAGCAGCTCCTTTTTTTTTTTTTTTTTTGAGCCCTGGTATAAAGAAAGGGCCATTTTTATAATCTTGTATTTGACAATTTCTTTGTCAGAGAATTACAGAATCTTTAGGGTTTGAAGGAATCTCTGGAGATCATCCAATCCAACCTCACTGACAAGGAAGGGTTACCTAGAGCAGGCAGCACAGGAACATACTCAGGTGGGTTTTGAATGTCTCTAGAGGTGGAGATTCCATGACCACCCATGGCAGCCTGTTCCAGTGCTCTGCCACTCTCAGAGTAAAGAAGTTCTTCCTCGTGCTGAGATGAAACTTCCTGTGTTTTAGTTTATGGTCACTGCTTTTCATCTGTCACTGGGCACCACTGGCACCATCCTCCTGGCACTGCATTTGAGATATTTATATGCATTAATGGGATCCCCTGTCATGCATATAAATATCTCAAATGAGATAATACTTACTAAACAGAATCTGAATTCAGTTATGTCTTGGTAGTATTTCTTGTAAATCTATGTGCAGTTTCAGAACTAGTAATATTTGGTCCAAGTTCTACTTAGACCTTTTTTGTTAAAAGTACTTGAATGTTTCCCTATTGTCATCACTGAATGAAGACTGAACTGAATGGAGTTTCTTTACTTGTGGAAAAAAGTTAATGGGTTTGGACAATGTGTAGAAAAACACCCAAATTTTCCAATCAATAATACTATGTAGTATGGTGAGGTCCTATTTACTTCCTTTTCTAACCCTGGGATATCTGATCACGCCAAGCATTGTCTTATAAAAGCCAATATACCATCATAGCAAGCAGGGGACTCAATTTAATTAGCAGCCATTGTGATCTTCAAAATTAATTTTTAACGGGAAAAATGGGGAAGGGGAAGGAAAAAATTACATGAAAATTTGGGGTTGAAATTTTGTTAACATATAACACCACCTAAAGAGACAATGCTAGGAAATAATTGGAGAATTTGAATAAAAAGCTGAATGTGGTCACTGCTATCAGACAGATTATTTCAGAAAGTATATCCAAGTACTGTGTTACAATTTGACAGAAGCAATCACTGTACTTTATTCATTCTCTCTTTGGCCATAAAACCTATACCTTTACTTTTTGTTGTTCTGATGGTTCCATAAGCCCTTTTCTGGAAATCTGCAGGAGCTTGTTGCTTATTTTCCTTGTTTTTGTGACCACTGGATCATCACACATATGATACAACAGAGAATAGAATCCACCACCCAACTTAACTTGATGCTCTGCACTTGTCACATCAGAGCTACATTAAGGATAAAGGAAAGGGGGAAAGGATTTAAGGAGAAAGAGTACATGTATTCTGAGGTGAACTGAATCACTCACAGACCGCAAAAAGTTTTCTTTGGCTATACATAGTGGATTATAAAGCTGAATCAAAGGTAGCAAAGGAAAATACCCACACTAAATTGGATTATACAAGAAAGAGTTTGACTTGAAAGAGATAAATTTTGGAGATAGATGATGTCCCATAGCATTGCAGAATTAGTTTCCTGGAGCAAACTGTTCAATTGTTTGATATTAACAGTAGAAGAGATACTTGCACTGACAATGTTCAGTGTAAGGAAAGAAATAACAAAGCCAAATATACTGAAAGAAAGGTAAAATGAACTGTCTCAGATGAAAGAATGCAGCTGTTTCTAAGTCAACACTGTATTTGAGGAAAGAAAGAACGATCAGATAAAGAAATGAAAAGAGCATCTTTACCTCCAGGTAAACCTAAAGTCATTTCATAGGGCAAAAACCTATCACTATGAGCAGTTTAGGCAGAGGGTGTCAGGACATTAGAAGCAGCTCAATGCATGCTCTATAATAACTGATTTTCCAGTTATGGATGTATTTTATTTTCTATTGTAGTCTGAAAAATTCAGTGCATGACACAGAAACTGTAATTTTAAATAGCATAGGAGTTTAAAAACCAAGTTTACCTATATTCTTCAATTAGCTTTAGACTCATTCTATGACCTTGGAATTCCGTTCACTCACTGCAATTCTTGGTGAATATTATTCTATATTTTTGTTTGTTTGGGTTTTTTTGGGGGGATTGTGATGATGTGATTCTGCTTGTTAATTGGCCATTCACTAGCCCATTCTTTATCTAGATGGCTTTTAAAATTTCTAGGGTTGTCTCAAGGAGGTCTTTATTTACATCCTTTCCTTATCATGGGATGTCTGATAATTCAGACCAGCTGCCTTTGAAAGCTAATGTCATAAAGAGCAGGAAGCTCATTGAATTAGCAGGTGCTGTATTCTGTCAGGTCATTAAATAAAGCATATTTGATACCAATCATATAAGTTAATTCTAAATCCATTTTTTCTGCAAAGGATTAGCAGATCACCCAGAGGGAGTCAGTGTTCTTGTAGTCCAAACCAACTGTTCTTAAAGCACAGACACACTCACTCTGACAATGCTTGTCAATAGAAACATTAGATTGAGGATACAGATACTTCTGATCAACAGTTTAAATCCACTGCCCAGTATCTAAGACCATCCTCAGAGGATCTGATTCATTATATATTTTCACAGAACACAAGTTTTTAGTTTTGTTGCTCTGGAACAGTCCTATGTCGTATGTCATCAATGACTTTTCTTTTCCTTCTTTATTTTCCCAGAAGAAAATCTCTTTCCTTGAGGATTTTAAAATTTAATACATTAATGGGAAAAGGTAACTTAAGGATTCATTTGTACCGAACAGTTATACGAATTAAAAAAATATAAATTTTCCTATATTAGCACTCTCCATATATATCAAGTATCTATAATTCATTCTTGGCAACCATCCTTTTCTTTTTTAATAGAAAATATGCCTGTCTGGTAATTACATAAATGCACTTTCTTCCAGTTTGGAATTGATTGCACAAATGATTTTTAAAAACCTTTATCTTGGTGCATCTTTCCTTGGTGACTGGCTGACACAAGAGAAAACATCATGTTACAAGTTGGATGCATAGCATATATTCAACATGTTAAGAAACCTGTAGAAGCTCTGATATGTGATTTCTCTGCAGAGAAATCTAAATTCAGAGTTTATCTGGTTTGGTACAGATTTCAGACTCTTACAATGAAAGAAAATCCGAGTCTCATACTATAAGTGTTAATTAACTTGCTATAATATATGTCTGGTTTATGATACAATAACTTCTTCATATCATATTCCAGATTATGTTTCCTTATTAGCCTTTTGGATCATACTTTGACCAGATGCTGCATGACTGCTCCGTTCTATGCGTGTCCTTATGATCAGTGACAGATGGCCATTCTCTGACTTTATCTGAAAAATCACTTGTCTTGAAGCTGTGTGTGAAGAAATCATAAATAATATGGTTTTATTAGCATAGGAATTCACACATTTGGGAGAATTACTACCATCTGTGTGCATTAGTGCAGCATCATGCCTTGTAGATCAGATCTGATTCATGCCCTGCCAAGTTTGAACAGAAATTGAATTACTCAGTACTTTTCTGCATAAGTTATTGCAGACAGGCTTCTGTATGTCCATCCAATTACTGGTACCAATTGCTGAATACCAGAAATATGTTATTGTCAACATTTTCACGTGTGACTACATTCCAGAGGACTCTGATTATGATCGTATATAAATAAATACAGTAATTTTATTACATGCCATATTCTCTATGAGGATGTGGAGAGGATTTGTCTGGAAGTTGACTACCCCAAACCAGATCATGTTTCCTTTGACTGGCCCACCAGGTCTACAGAAAACCATAGCAGAAAACTTCAGCAGACATATTCTCCTCATGCCCCCAGTGGAAAATAAAAGGCTCAGTATGACAACATATCTTTTAAAGACTTGGACATGGCTATAGGTGTGTATATATTTAGGTTCTGATTAGTTCCTAAAACATGGATGCCATGCAGGAGTCAAATATTTGTTTCCTATGGTTTAAATCCATCCATCTCCCCTCCTCAGCATTCTACTGTTTATTCTGCATGAATCTCCAATGGCAAAACAAAGAAATTCTATAAATAGACTATCTTTTACAGACGTCACAAACAGGTTCACTTGTGTCCATCAGAAAGCCATAGGACCTGCAGTATGAAGTATACTTTTCATGTTATTTACACAAATACCTCAGTAGGTTTCCAATTCCAGTGATACTTTGGTACCTTCCATTGTAGAGACCTTATTAAAACTGAAATAGAGCAATTAGACATTACATTTGGTCAAAGATTGTTTGGCTATTACCAATTTCACTATCTGTTTAAAATAAATTTATCCCATTCTGTCTTAAAATAAAATTATTGCCAGTTTTGATTTAAAAGGATAAGTATTTAAACCTATTAAAGACCCAGTCACTACTAGGAATTTAATTTAACATTTTCAGCCTATGGAAGTGTTGTAAAGGAGTGACAACATGATCCCTCATATACCTGATACTAAAAGTCACTCATAGTTTGGCTAGAAAATAGATTTCAGAGCTGTGATTGCATTTTTCTTGTCATTTACCTTTACATGAAATTGCTATCCAAGTTATTGAAAATAATAACAGAAATATACTCTAATGCAAAATCTTAATGTATCAGTACTAGTTCCTATTTTTTTTCTTTCTACGTTGTAAGAGTTAGTAACAGCTCTCACATATTTTTTTGTGTTCTACTCTTTTGGCTTCAAAAACTGAAATCATCCAGATACTTACCAGTATTTTCTGCAGATGTCTCAAAAAAGAATGAAAGGCAAAGCTGTCTGAACTCAGTCTGATAAGATAATTTTCATCTGAATGAAAACTTGTTATTGAGTAATCTAGCACTTAGAAGTCTCTTTAGCCAGCACTCCTGGTACCAGTGGAGTATGTGTTCAATTTGAATATTGATACAACAGCTGTAGGCATCTGTTTATATTTCATGAAATCTGCTGCCATTCTTCAAAAGGTTGAGATAATGTTTCTATGTTCGTTTTTTTCTTAGCATAGAGTACAACAATTTTTTGATGCCTTTTGCAAGAAAAAAAGTTCAAATACATCTTCATACAAAATATACACAGTATGTTTGAGTCATTAGGGAAATATACAAATAACAAGCAACACATTTTGAAGTATCTGAGGTGATTAATTTCTTATTTTCTAATGCATGCCTCAGGAATTATGAGAAAGTTATCTACTATATAATTGAAGTTATGCAGATATTTGAGAAGTAATTTACAGAACTTGCTTTTGACTTATGTATCAGTCCTAGATGAAGTACTGTGTAATAGGGTAATTTTTGTTACAGGAGACTGTTTGGTATTATGTATACAAATTAAGCAGTTGATGAAGAATTTGCTATATTAAATATGCAAATTAAACTTCAGGAAGACATGTAACTGAATTAGCACTGAGAAGTCCTTAGTATTCTGTAACTTACTTGGAGATTACTTCAGAGAAAAGCCATGAAAACTTCTGCCTGAGAGAACAAAAGTCTTTAGCTAAAGTTTGACGAGAAAAGTGTTAATAACAGTCACCAAACTAGGGTAAAGTGGAACAGGAAACTTACTCTGCTTTAGTACTATTGATTATGGCCTCCTAGAATGCTTCATTATCAGCCAACTATGCATTGCTTATAAATGCATTAGAGTTTTGGGACAAATCAGTCATTGTTAAAATTGGCAGTTTAGTCCCTAAAGACAGACAGTGTGCGGAGCCTAGATGTGTGTGGTCCCCCAGTAACATCTCTCTTGTACTTCTACTACTTCCCAGGTAATTTTTTCACAAACTGTAAAGTATCTTATTGATTGAGCTCTGAAAGTTGTAAATGTGATTTATGAGTTATATTTGATTAAAAGTGTGGCTGGTCTGGGGGACACAGGGATTTCTTCCCCCCTGGTCTAGCACTAAGTAAATCACTTAAATCCATTACCTCAGAGAGTATGCTCTTTAAAAAGACTAGTAAAAATGGAAAGTTGCATTGGAAAACCATATAGAAGAGCTTTATTTTAACCAGAGTGCCAGGCAAAAAAAGATGCATGACCATGGGATAACTAAAACACTGCAAACATTACTCACTAGCAGGTAAAGTAATGCAGTTTTTCCAGCAATTTTGTAAGTACAGCAGTTTGAAGATAAAGTAAAACTTGACAGCAGAGTAAGTAGCTAAGTTGTCACTACTGCCACTGTCCTTTTAATTATACTTTTATTTGATGTGCAGTGCTATGTATTCTGACAGGAAGGAAACTTTATCTTCTAAAAAAAAGCAAAATGGGAGAAGACTAGCTTTTAACCAGACAGCACATTTTCCTAGCGTTTTAGAAGTAAGTATTTGTCTTTCAGATTGTTTACATATGAAAGAAGAGGTCTTTACAGGCTTTGGAGTTGCACTGCTTTTAAGTTAGAACCAAGGGAACATAGAGTGAAGTTATGTGATGTGTGTTGGTGTCTCTTCTACTAATTAAGATTAGGTGTTTTGTGAGCGCCCACATGACTTATCTCTTGTGGCTGATATCCAGTGAGGCTGTAGTCTGTAAGTTTAAAAGAAAAATGTCTCTCTCTTTATCTTCAGCCTATAAAATTGGCTAGAAGACTGTGCTTGCTCTACCAATTGATCAAACTAACCTTGCAATGCACTGCAACTTCTTTCCTACATTAATCATTTTCCTAATAATACTCATGTAGGAAGAAGAATATTTCAAGTCTTTGTATTTCAAGGTGTGAAGGAGTCAAGAAACTATTAATTAACAAGGCTTAAAAAAACATATTTTAAAAATTATGGGATCACTTTTCCCCAGTATGCATGAACTTTCATCTTTTTAACATAATTATATTAGTTGCATCTTTCTTTGACACAAGATATCAGTAGCTGTACTGAGGTAGCAAACAATTACAGAAATCCTGTGATGAAATTTTTAAGCAGGTGACAAATTTTTGATGAACCTTTGGGCATACATTCCTATAAAGTCTCCCCATGAACATCCTGTCTTCAAATCACTGACGGCTTTACATACTTCTTGGCTCAAAGAATGCAAAAATTAAGTGCTTTCTTCTTTTGGATCAAACATTCAATTTGTCATAAAAATAGTTAGCCTGAACATCTGGATGGATAATATTTAGTCAAACACTAGTGTTAAGCTGCAGACAATACCTTCTTACTTTGCTTAGATCTAATATGACAAAATGTACTTTAAAAGAATTGCATCACTCATAAGCATGCTCTTTTATTCTCCTCAGAAAGCTCTGCATTTGAAGTAGGCTCTTGTAAAATGTTGTACTGAGCTTTCTCAACAGAGGAGTCTAGAAAATAATAACAATAATATTTTAAAATACTTCAGTTCTAATTAGTTCATCTATAAAACATGTGCTTCCTTATGATGTGTAGAAACTTGTGGTAGCACAGTACCACACAAGATAAGCCATAGTAACTCACTTTTAGAAATGACTATATATAAATGTTTGACATTATGCAGTTACTCAATCCAGCCTCTCTGTGCTAGAAGGTGGAATTGAGCTCTTGAGGCCAGGTGATTTTCTTCTCTTCTAGGCTCAAACCTACAAGCAGCTTTTACTAATCTTGTCAGGTTTCTCAACAAAGTTTTAAAAAATCAGTGAAGTCCCACAGAGTTAGTTTCCCAGGCTTGATTATTCTCTACTTTTCTGATATTTAGAATTGTATTTGTGATATTAAGCTAAGTCTTCACTAATGCAAACAGCAGCTTGTAAGCCCCCTACCTCAATTAAAAAAAAGACTTAACTGAAACTCTGGAGGGGCCTTCCATTTGATTCATGATTAATTACCTTAATTTTGATAGTTTGGGGCAGGGGTTGCAGCTACAGGAACTGGTTATTTTTTCTCACAGTCTCATGATAATTAGAATTAGTGATGCATTTTATGTTAGCTATTTTTACCAGATTTGAACAGAATAGGCAATGGCTTGAGTTTTATTTAAAACTCAAATGGCTTGAACCATTAAAAAATCAATGGCTTGGATTTTTATAACAGTGGCTTAAGTTTTCCAATGTTTTCTGTTCCTCCAATATATGAAAAATATGCTCCTCACTGAGTGAAAGCTTGCATATATTTTACTCCCACTGCTCATGCAGTGCCAAAAGACTGGTTTCAATTAATTAAAAATATACATTGTGTTTTTGTGTATCCATCATACTTCTGCATAGCTACATAGATACTTTATTCACCATACTTCACCCCAAACCAACTGTAATCAGTTATACACCTGACAGGCCGCTGCTAGTACAAATATTCAGTAATTTATCTCCTTGATTATGACCTTCCTATTTCACTGCATCACCAAAAATACCATCTCAGTTGTTCTGGAGCCACAGTTAACTTCATGCTTCTGACTTCACACAGTACTGTGCAGAGCCAGTTTTCTGAATGGATCAGTGCCCATCCAAAAGGGACAGCAGATTCTTCTCTTCCTCATTCTCTGTTGTGCAGGCATTGCAGCTCTGGGAAGCAATACGATTTTAAAATCCTTAAAACTGAGGATTTTTTTGAAATATCCTAATATCCTCTTGCATGTTTGCTTGCTTGCCTACCTGGATACCTTTGTCATTGCTTGTTACTTGCAGAAAGGATTCATCAGTTGTGTTTGTACCCTAGAGGTGTACAAAAGAAGAGGAAATATTTTTTATAAGACTATTAAGATGCTAAAGGAATTTAGGAAATATGAAGGTGCTCAGTCTTAAATCACCACAGGGTTATTTTTCATGGACATTGCAACTCAAAAAAGTGTGAGTAAAGATATTTATTTTTCTGTCTGTCTATACATACACTTTTCAAATCTGAAAACACAGAAACTGTAAATGTCAATTTAGCTGTTACAGTGCTGGACACTGAACACTACTCCAAAAGATGTTACACTTTGATTGTTAAGATTTACACCAGAGTCTTCAGTGACTGAAACCCCTTTTCTGCTGAACAGCCTGAGGGGAGGTAGTTGTGAGACAATTGCACAGAAACCTATAGAAACAGAACGAGAGGCAGGTTCAAATCAAGACTTAAAACCAGGATCAAACACTGAAAATATTGATATGATTCTAAATTATTATTCCTTAAGTAAAAATAATTTGTGTGACAATATTACATGCAGCATGTGTCTATGCAGTCCATTAAGGCTACAGTCAAGCCTGTACCATGGAGACATCTGAGTGTGAATCTGGTTTTGCACCAAAGCAGAACATCTGTAGTGATGCCACTCTGGTCATGGACTTTGCTGGTCATAATTTGCAAGGAACTTAATTTTGTTAGAATTTAATATGATCAGTGAAGTATAAGCAATTACTTTATAATTTTCAGTAAGTCCTTTTCTAGTAGTCTTTCCTTGGAAGCACTATAAAAATACCGTAATTTGGGATATAAAAATGTCTGAGATTGAACTGACATGTGGAGACCAAATGGACTCAGATACAGGGGCACTGCTAGTGCAGGTCTGTCCTTACCACTAAGGAGGAACCAGCCTCCCTCCCTGCCCAAGGTGGGGGAGATGGGACAGCCTGAGAGAGGAGCCAGGCAGATCAGGGTAAATGTTCCTCACAGAAAGCCCTGGCCCCTTGGCAGCAGTACTGGTGCTGGTGTCTGGGCAATAAAGTTTAGAAAGGAGGTGGGACAGGTTGGGGCAGCATTCCCAGACAGACAAACAGACACAGTCCCAAAGCTCTCTGTCCCTCAGTGACCAGAGCTCCTCTCAGTCACAGAAACAGAGAGGGAGCACGTGGCTCTGACTGAGCCAAGTTCCCGTGGCAGATGGCTGCAGGCAGCCATGCCTCGCCTTTCACCCTGGAGGATTCTCCATGGCCACCTTTAGCACTGAGGGACAGGATGGATTTTTGAGAGTCAACAGGGTTTAATACATCCTATGGAGAGTTAAACTCAAAGCTAAAACCAAAAGCTGAGTTCTAGCTGTTACCCAGACAGTAGTGTGTTATTAGTAGTTGAGCCTACTGGGCCATTGCTGAAGGTGTAGGTTTCTAACTGCCCTGATGTGCAGGACTGACTGCTCTTCATGAGTGTAAACACTTGAGCAGGAATACTGCTTTTCCACTATATAAGGAAGATTATTCTTATTTAAGAGGATTACTTGGCAACTGTCTACTGTTTCATGATGCTGAAAGGGTAAACACTCACATGTGAGTGTGTATTCTTATATTTCATTGGATTTTAGTTAGCTCGGATCTGCATTTATTTCACATTGTCATTATTTGGATTACTTTAACACTAAAAATAATAAAACAGGAAATTTTATAATGAGCTCTTATTTCATTGAGGTTGCAACATCAGCCTAAGGCAAAAAGAACAGAATTTTTTTCATTATTACTTTAATCTTACACTCAGTAGAAGCAAAGATGCAGGAAAACAAGAATTTTTTTGTCCTCAGATGCACTTTAAAGACTTGATATGTGCAGAAGGATTAAAAGATAAAGAAAGTTGTGAACATACTTGAGGGTCATGCAAGGGACAACTCTTTCATTTCTGATAAAAACTGAAGTTTTTAATTTATAGCAAAAGGCAAAAAGGGATAATTTACAAGTGCTTTATTACCACTTTGCATAACAAGATTCATAAGTGTCACCTTACTTTTAAAATCACTTTCCCCAGTTGCACTGCCCTTTGCTTTTGTTGTCGCTCTAGCCCAGGCTGCCAAATACAGCAGGCTTAAATTATCCCATGGTGATGCAGCTTCTGCTGGGAAATTTTGACTTATTGTCAGTGCCAATCTTCACTTGATAGTGAAGGCCAAACAAAACTGAAATCTTTCAACCCCTGTATTCTCTTTCCAGTGGTTGTGCCTCATGGCCCATGTTTCACTCATGGGCACAGGCCATTTTTCATAGAGTTTCTGTGATATTTCACCTATAAATATGCCAAAGTTATCAATCTGTGCATGACTGCATAAAGGAATCCATCCTCTCACCAGTAATTCTAAATTTCTTTCAGGTAAGAACACAGACTATAATATTGCATGTTTGAAGGAAATTTTCACTCTGTCTAGACAGGTACTTTTTAGAGTGTGTTCTGAACAGCTGGAAATAGATGGTTGAAGAATAAAACACAGGTCCATCACTAATGAAGAGATCTCTAGTGTAAGAGGTGGTTATATCAGGTTACACCATCATGCAGATAAAAGATTTGCTGATTCTGACAAAATTGTAGCTGACTATTTTAGAACTCAGGGCCATCAAATGAAGCCTGGACTCGAGCAATTTTTTCACTTGAACTCTTTGGGGAATATGATACAGTAATCTTTTAAAATGTCCTCTCACTAAATACCCCATTTTTATGATTCAAAAAACTTGGTGCACTTTTGCTTTGGTAGCTTTGTGGATAATTTTTTTGACAGAGTTTCTATTAAAAGAACTTATTGCGATAGAACACCAGCCATAGAAGATTTCCACTCGAGGAGGAAACTGCCTCTTATCTCCCAGTAAATGATGTACCATGAAATATGCTGTAACTGATTTTGTGCTGCACCTTCTCTTACCATTACTTAATCATAAAAACTTTGCAGAAAAAAAATCTCCAGCTTCTGTTAATATGTAGAAAAGTCTCACTTGAACAAGAAAAGAAATACTACTGTGCAGAGTGCATCTCAAAACCTACTGGCTGTCCTAAGGCACCTCAGTGTTTGTCATCACTTTCATATATTTCATATATAAATTGCCATATTTTTTTCATTATTTATGTATTTGATCTGTGATTTACTCATGAACACTTATAAGTGATACATATGAAATGTCTATTAAATATATCCTTTAAAATAATGACAAAATGACAGAGCCAATTTCTGTCTTTTGCTTTTCCATATTGTTCTATTCTATTTCCACTTGTTTTCAGTCTTCAGTATCATTAGTTCTGCCTTATAATGCACTATTTATTTGTTTGTTTGTTTGGTGGGGTAAAAGTGTATTTTATTTATTACAGTGATGAACATTTCAGAAAAGTAGAATTTGTGAACAAAATTTCTGCTGCTTGCATACTTAGGTGTTAGGGTCCATTTCAGGGCACCTGTCAATTATTTGAAGAGAGTAATGATGCAAAAATATGTACTCTTCTTCAGGAACAAATGCAGCTTTTGTTCTGTTGGTGGGAATCTACTAATTTGTAACCACTTAATTTTGCTGACATAATGCAGCATAATAAAACTGTCACAAAAGTTGACCAAATATCTAGGTCAAAAAAAGAGGAAAAAATAAAAAGTAAATCTATTAGGAGTTTTAAGTGTACTTTTACTAGCTTTTGGGAGCATCTGTCTGGAAACTGAACAGGTAATTCCAGTCCTAACTACTTCTTCTCTGGCACAGCTCTACACTTATGTTACAGAAATCTGGGCTTCACTGTTAATAATAAAACTGGTGTAATTAGTGTATTTCTTTAAAAATGGAGAGAAAAAAATTGTGGTGATGTTTAAGAAGCAGATCATTCTTAAAATTTATTTATCCTTTGCAATCCTGTTTTTCAGGATTGAAGTTTCATGTAGCAAAACTCTAACTTCTTCTCCCTGAATGAGCAGAGAAATTTTAACAGGTGCACCATCAATACTAGCATCCTAGTCAATTACTGACAGTAACATTTAAAGCATTTATCTCTAGCACATGGCAAATCTGCCTCCAAGATAACTGATGGGTTTAAAATTATTCATGGTACAACTTGTTATGGTGTGATACTGACACTGAATAATAAATTAGATAGCACCACCAAATCTTTTTATTTTTATGTAGATCATTGAGAACTCACAATCTCACAGTGATGTCCCCAGCACCATGTTGCACATGGTTAATTGGTGTGCATAAGCAGCTTGAGATTGGGCAGCTCCTGGTGCTGTGAGTGTGTGGTAACCAGAGCTCCACTTCCCTGAAGCATGAATGTATGGTGATTACCTGTCTACTTCCCAGCTGCCTCCTGTAAACATGGAAATGTCAATTGTCTGGACATCCCTCAACAATTCTCACTCAAGTGATGAATGTTGAACTGGATGGATCCTTAAACGCCCCTTCCAACCCCAGCCATTTTATGATTCTAAGTGTGGATGATGGCTATTACCTCTGAGGAATAAAAGCCAATGGAGTCTAGCCAGACTTAATCAGTGAATGTTAATTTTCTTGTTTTCCTGTAAATCTCTACAGTTAAATCATAGCATTCTAGAAACATCTTTTGGGTCAGATTTTACATGGTCAAAATTTTCAGGTTTTTTCATTTAACAAAGTGCTGAACAACTGAAACTGTATTTTTAGTAAATGTGAAATAATGCCCCACTGATATCATGATACAATACCTAGCCCACCTCTATGTGTAAGATAGAAGTAAGGAAACAGAATCAGTCTGGTACAAAATCTATTATGCCAATTTTTAGTGGCCAAATTATATCAATATTCAATATCATACCTGTAGAGGCTGAAGTGCCACATCAGCTGTCCTATAACTATGACAGAAACTTTCTCACACAAAGGGATGCTACCAAAATTTCTTTGTAAAACAGAATCCTGGAAAAAAAGTGCTGCAATTGATTCCTGTTATTTTATATGACAGTTCACTCACATAGATATAGTACCATTTTGATTATCTGAAATATAACCACTGCAAACTGCATCATATTTGAGAGTTTGGTTTTGGGGCTTTTTTTTGTATGAAAAAATCTGATCAGGATCATTACAAAATGCCTTATACATGAGAAAGTAAGAACTCTTAAAAAACTGAGTTTAGCGATGATAGACTTTGGATTATAATAATATAAAATATAATCTAATGCAGAAAGCATTAATTAAGTAAGAACAAGACACAAAGGCCATAGAAGCTTCTGCAGAGTGTGTGTTAAGGGTTGTTATCATTTTTCTTATTTGGGGCTAATGAAGCTGTTAAGGGTGTTCTGGTACTTTAGAAGTCCATGGTTTCCACATGCCTGCCCCAAGACAATATTTATTTAATGGTTTGTAAAAAATTTAAATCTCCAGAGTTTTCTGTTTTCCAAAAGAATGAATGCTTGTTTAGCTTTTGGAAGCATGAAATTGAATGTATAAAACAAACAGCATATTTTTAGATATTGTTCCATGACATGGTAAGCCATAAGCCTATAGTCTAATTTTTCTCCTAATTTTTCCTAATTTTAGATATTATTGTAATGGTGATAAACGTTGATTCTGCAATAGTCTCATTTGTATGATTTAAATTAACATGTTTTACTGTGCACTGAAATGTACTGAAAGGAATCACCATTCATATGATTAGATCTTATCTGAGGGCACAGTAATGAGCAGTTGAAGAACAGTAACATTTTAAGCTATTACATCTAATTCATAAAAGAACATGAATGTAGTGTTAGCATTTCCACTATTTCTAAAACTGTAACTCATTTGGAAAAATATTTTCCTTCCGTCTTTTTTAAATTAACAAGTGCTTCTTGTTCTCTCTGCGTATGTCCTCTGATACTCTTTTTTAGACGAGTTAAACATCAATTCTTTCATTAGATGGTAGTATTTTTGAGAAGAATAAAAAATACAAAGAATTGGGGCATGAATTAAATTTAATTTACAGATAGAGATAAAGAATAGACATGTCTGGATGAGCATGAGGGTTTTGACCAGGAATTTCTCCCATGACACCAGAATGCGCATTCTGTGAAGAAATAATTGAGGCTTCAGGGCTTCTTGAGCTCTGACTGTGAATTTACGCTGGTAGAAACCAGTTTCATAACAGATGATACTGTCTTTTATTTTTTTTGACATTAGAAATGGTAGGTTTTTATCTTTTGCTATACCTATATATTTTTTAGTCATCGAGACTTTTTTAGATTTGCAATTGGCAACAGTAGAATCAGTTGCTTTCTCATTATCCTCGGCAAATGTGCTGAAAGTTATAATAGGTTTTTTGAGTTTTCAGATTCTGAAGACAAATATGTTTTTCAGGAAAAAAAAGATCAGTTCTGGAACTAATGTCTGTCTGCTAGAAGAATGTCCAAAGAACTATTTAATGGAATTCATATTTTCCCACAGGTTAGAATTGTTTTGCCTTTTTAAGACACTGTGTTCAGAAACTAAAGAAACCCTCAGCCTGGGTGAAATAATTCATGATTCTTTTGCTTGTATTCTTCATGTAGTGCAATTAAGAAGTGAGACTTTTTATTTGTAGGAAATTGTAGATAGTGGAACTTGCATCATTGTGTGAATGACATGACAGCCGAGTAACAGTAACAAAGGGACAAGGGATGGATTTTGTGTAAATTGTTCATTTTCATTCAGTGCTGTGATGATGTTATTTTGTTTTTGTATGTGGAATTTATGTCTTGCTTTTTTTGGTTAGTTTTGTTGATATGAGTGTAGGTTCTGTGATGAAGTGGATTTTTGCTGATTTTGCTTATATATGTGATTCACAGAGGTGATGGGTGGAATGTATTGAGTTTGCATGGCCAGGTATCAGTAGCGGGGGGGTAACAGGGGTGGCTTCTGTGAGAAGCTGCCAGAAGCTTTCTCCATGTCCAGCAGAGCCAACGTCAGCTGGCTCCAAAACAGACCTG
>NC_031770.1:87042102-87136146 GCF_001522545.3 Parus major
TGGAGGGACACAGGGGTGCAGAGATCCACCTGCAGCCCTTGGAGGGACACAGGGGTGCAGAGATCCACCTGCAGCCCTTGGAGGAGCCCCACACCAGAGCAGGTGATGCCTGAGAGTAGGCTGTGACCCCTTGAGAGGCCCATGCTGGAGCAGGGTTCCTAGCAGGACCTGTGACCCCATGGGGTACCTACATTGGAGCAGCCTGTCCTTGAAGGACTGCACCGCATGGAAGAGTGACCTTTGTGGCAGAAGTTTGTAGAAGACTGTTGCCTGTGGGAGGGACCCAGTATTGGAGCAGAAGAAGGATTCCTCTTCCTGAGTAGTGGCAGGAACACCTTGTAATGAGCGGACCACAACCCCCATTCCCTGTATCCCTGTGTCACTGTGGGAGAAGGAATTGGAGATGAAGATGTATTTTTAAGATCTAATTTAACTTCTCATTATCCTGCTCTGATTTTCTTTTGTAATATTCAATTAGTATTGAATGACAGTATTTGGTGAGTGATCTCTCACTGTCCTTGTCTCCACTCATGAGCCCTCTGTTACATTTTCCCTCCCCTGTCCAGAGGGGAGTGATAGAATGGGTTTGTGGGGGGTGTCTGGCATCCTGCTAGGCTCAACTCCTTACACATGGGTTCAGAGAGCAACATGTATAGATTCATGAGATAAAGGTTCCTTTGAGGACATTAAATGCAAAGACAAAATCTTTGTCTCATAAAGTCCACGAGTTGCAAATCATTGAAGGCTGGCAGAATCCTTTTCTGAAACCTCACTGTGTACTTGCCATGTTTCTGTCTTCTTCTGTGACATCCACTCAGCCCCTGATATGAAACAAATCCTGAGTTAGGCTGTGGCTGCACAACTTGTTCATTTGACACCAAGATTTCATCTCAGCTCGTATGAAAGTCTCACCTGTGTTACAGCTTGGCTATTTCTAGCCACAGAAATTCAGATCCCTTCTTCATATTTCTCCATTTGGAAATCCGATTTCTGGTGTTTCTCGTAGCAGAGCTTTATGACCTGCAGTGGCTGGTTCCCACCCCTCCTAGGAAAACAGAATTTCTTCTCTAATTGAAGAGAAGAAATTATTAACTTGGTTTGTTGATCCATCAGGACTTTGGGTTTTTCTCTCCTTGATACATAAAAATAAACAAAGAAGGATTAACATATTTTGGCTCCAGATAACTCCTTATGTAAATATGAGAGTTTAATTGAAGATCAGGCAGTACATTTATACAGCAGTAGTTTCAGTTTAGTCACCACACTTTCTGTTTCATGTCAGAGTTGTATGTCATAGTAACAGATAAATTCATTTATTGCCAAAGGGAACCACATAGTTCTTAATATATATAAAAACTTCCCATAGATTAAAAAGCAATTATGTCAGCTTGTAAGACTTAGGTGGCTGGGGAAGGTGCTAGTCTATGTTCATGTTATCATTTTCTCTTTTGTTCCTTTTCTACAGTTTTAAACAAGTCTAACAAAGCTAACATGGTCTCTCATCAAGACCACTACTGTGTGCTCTAAACAATGCCAGCATGATTTACAAAGTCATTTTATATTTGGATATAATTTTGAAAATGTTCTACTTATTTCACACAAATTGATCGTTATAATCATCATGAAACTGCTTTCAAAACACTTGCTGCTCAGAAATAAAGCAACTTGCACTATATAATGAGGTTTTAAACATTTATTGTTTATTTACACGTTGTGCATAAAAGAAAAAAACCCAAGTTTTCATTCTTTTGGTCCAAGATATGAAAAGAGAATAAGTTTATTCTTATGATATTTCATATTGTTAAAAATGATTGCCCACACTTAGTGTAGTAGTCACTATCATGCATTGCTTTACAGACTCTTTATTTTGGATTTGTACTACTGTGTCTGACATAAGTAAGCACAGTAGAAAAACAAGCCAAATGGCAAATTTCAAATTTTATAGGCATGCATTAAAATAAATGTGAATTTAAATCAGTCTAAACAAGACTTCTCACTGTCTGAGTCTACTAGACATTAGATAATAAAGGTAAAGAGCATTTTGCAAAATGACAGATGTTAGTTATTTTGCGCTGTACATCCAAGTTATAAAATGGAAGTGCTATACTAATGACATGAGGTTTTTCTCTACTTGGTTTTTTACTTTGTGGGAGGCTGTTTGACTTGAGGAAAGTGCATAGGAGTCGGGTTGTTTTTTTTTTTCAAATAAATGTTTTCATTTATCTTTCTGTTTTAAAAAGCTGGAAGTAATAGCTGACAGTCTAAAACTTATTAAAATGATTTAGCAGATAAATTAGATTAAAGCTGTGTTGGATCATTTACCTGCAGTTCACCCATTGTGGTACTTTTTAGTAGGTTTGTTACCAAATGAATGTAAAATCCAGAAAAGCAATTACATTTTCCAATATGAAATCCATCAGCTCTGAGACTGTTAGGGAGAAAATATCTGAGGTGTGACTTCATGTAAGATATAGTTCAAAGATGAAAATTCCAACAGCATTAAAATGTACTTTTGTTAATAATTAGATACCACAAGTTAAAAGGGCAGGTGTTCCTTATGCTGGGACATGTTCTTCTGAGCATATTTTGATTTTATCACCCTTTCAGTGTGTCTTGGGATTGTGTTTCTTTCAAAAGAAAAATCAACATGGTTTGGTTGCGGCTGTTCTAAATTGCATCTGAGCTATGCTGAATGATAGTTCATTTAAACCTTGTTTTTTCCTCTCATACCAATTTTTCATCTATGATTAGAAAAAGAAGTAATTTCCTACATGACTATTTATAGTCTAGGAGATATTAGTAAGGCAGATGGGGATTGTGTATTTAAAAGTAGCAGTAAATATGATTGAAGTATTGTTTTATTCTCTGCTTTCATTGTTTGTTTTTTTATATACCAGAGAACTGTGATATTGTGTGGCATTAGTAGCAGAGATGTGACATTGTAAGGTTATTTTATAATTGCTCATTGGATTGGGGAAAAATTATAGAAAATTGATTTTACATTAGTGTAGGTAGTTCTCAAAATGAAACTTAATTCTAGTCCTGCCAATGACTTGAAATAAGATTTCCCATCCTAAAGTACCATTTTCTATCAGAAAGGAATTGTTAGTAATGGTGCTTTGCTTTATAAGAGCAGAGCCTGGGAGAGGCTCCTCTCTGCACAGTTCAGGTCTGTAGTTTTTGGAGGTAAAGAATTAAAAGTGTTACTTGAACTACACCTGTGAACCAAAAGGTGACTATAGTAATTTATTGATGCTACCTCCAGCTATTCTTTGGTTTCACCAGTGATGCAGTTAAAATGGTGTGGTTTATTTTGTTTTTGAATGACACTCAGAAAAATTATCTGCGTCCTCTATTTCTCCTTTTCAATGCCTCACATTACATTTTGGCAGGCCTGTCATTCTGAAATGACTTTTTAGATTTTGCTGGGGGAAAAAAAAAACAGTTGATATACAAAGAGGATTCTCAAGGGAGTGATACTTCATTTAATTCTAATCTAGAAATTCTTATTTTGAATTCTGTTACCTCAGACATTTTTAGAAATTCTTGCAGTTGCCAGTCAATGAGGATATTGCTGTTTATATTGAAAGTTCACTGCCTAGGACTCTAGGCAGATGTATTTTTCCCAGATATTATTTTCAGTATCCAAGGCTGAGCAAGGAACTTCACCTTCTTTTCAGAGTTATTGATAGTTGGTTTCTACAAGATGACAGCAACCTGCATTGCAATACTTTCTAGAAAGCCTGGAAGTATTTTTCCTAGAACACTATCGTGGTTTAAGGAGCCCAGGAGGCAGCTTAATCCATGACAGCTGTCCCGTCCTCCCCTCCCTCCCAGTGGGATAAGGAAGAGAGCTGGAAGGTGGAAGTAAGGAACACCATTTTCATTACAAGACCAAAATATAGCACCACACAGCTATGCTTCTATCACAGCTAAAACCAACACAGTCATGCCATTGAAATTTACTGTGGAACATCTGAGGTTTAAAACTGAAAAAAATAACTTTTTCAGTAGCAACAACAAGAAAAGTACTGAACTTCATGAAGTAGCTCTTGACATTCTAATTAATGCAGCAAAAGACTGGCCCATTGAACAATTAATTCTATTCTAGATTATTGGTTCATTTCATCTATACAAAAGCAAATTTATCTTTTTATATTTTGATAGTACACTCCGATATCTTCAGTAATAGAAATAAGTTAGTGTAAAATGGTAGATAAACTGTTATTTAATAGGTATCAGCCCTAGGCCAGTGACAAATGGAACGAAGTACAAAATAGCAAAGATTATAAATGTAAAAGATTGAGTATTTTGCTATTAGTACATCAGATTGTAGGTTTATTTTGCTATATGCTAGTTATGCTATATCACATAGTTAGAAGTATTTGAGTTTCAAACCTTTTCTGCTAATAAGCTCCTGCTGCAGTGTAGACATTAGTGCTTTTGAGTAAAATCCTGCATATAATGTGTTTTGTCAGCAGCTCTAAGGTCAGAAACAGAAATACTCCAGCTGAGAACCTGGAAGGGTTTTTAGCTTTCCATTAGTGAGGGCAGCAGACTTTCTAGGTCCAATTCTTTGGGATTTCTGGTATCACATAATCCTGATGAATATCTTGCCTCACATATTTCTGCCTGCCTTAGTTGGAGGCAGCTGACAGAAAGATTGTCAAAGCTAAATCTAAAATTGATATCAAACCTGAGGTGAGGTATTAATCTCTCAGTCTTGGAGTGGGTGAGAATATCTGTTCTGGAATCATCATGGATGGAAAGAAGACAATCAAAAGTGCTTACTTTGGAAAGGAAGGCTTTACTTTCATTTGTTTCCTTATTCTATTACCTCAAGTTGAAGCCTGAATAGTTTCACAAAATACAATGAGAAGTTAGTATTTGTCCAAAAAATACAGTCTCAGAAACTTTATGAAATCTTACTGATTTCCCTTCTTCATATGTAACAACGAAGTAATATGCCACTGGAATACAATAATATAATAATATTCCAATCCAGAAAGGATTACACTGACCCAAGAGGCAGTGGCTATGGCAAGGCAGTTAGTGTCCTGTGTACTGCTCAATTGCTTCTGCTTTAATAAAATCATAGAATCAGCAAGTGGTTTGGGTTGAAGAGTCCTTTAAAAGCCATCTGGTTGAAGTCCCTCTAAAAAAAGCAAGGATATTTTTAAATAGAGCAGGTTGCTCAAAGCCCTGTCCAAAAATCCATACTAGAGTTTGCACAAACAAGGCAATGTACAGATCCATTGAAGAGGTGCTCCCTTTGTTTCACCTACACCCACAGTAAAGGTTTGCTTACACTGTCCCATCAAATCAATGGAAGAAAAGCAATCAGATGAACTGAAATCTCTAATACTGAACATCCATCCTATCTGGAACTTCCACCAGTTATGTTTTAGAAGTGGAACAGTGAGGATACTAAAGACTATAGCCAAGATAAAACCTAAGATGTCAGAAAGTATTACAATTTGGCTGAATAAGGCTGCTAAAAAAATTGGAATTATGCAAGTTTATGCTTTTTCAATTGTCCACCTCATTATTTTAATGCAGATAAGTTTGCTTACCTGATTGTAATATTCTTTAGCAATTTCATGTGAGTGAACTGGTTTGTGTGCCTGTAACACTGAGCCAAATTAAAATACTTTGAAATTATTGCTGTTGGGATTAAACAAAAATAAACATTTGTAAATGAACATGCTTCCCCCAAATGTTGCTGTCTTCTAACTGCCAAGAAAACAAAGTTACTACAATTCAGATTTGTTATTATTGTTTTGATATTGTTAAATATTAACACAGTAAATATATTAAAATCAATTGGAAAATACTTTTCTAAGACCTACATTGCATACATTCTAGTGTAAATATTTAAAGTGATCATTATATCTAAGTCTATTTCTAGCTTTATAATTCCTAACTAATGTAACAGTGGTAAATGTTAGGAAATAAAAGAAAGGAATAGCTAAGATGTCTATACAGATGCTTCTCCATTTTGTATTTTTTGCCTTTTAGGCTAAAAATAAATAAATTACTTTAGCAAAACTGAGGGCAGAAAACTACTGTTTTTTGAATCCTCAAAGGAAAGGGCAAACAGAGTAAAATATGTGGTTTTCTAATTCATTCTCTGATACTAACTTAATTTGTTAACCCTTAAATATTCTTCTTTGCCTGTTATTTGTTGATTTTTTTCACCAAGCCCTTGAGTTAGTTACATGATTCCCGAAGGAAGCCATAGGAAGATGTTAATATAATTAAGAGATGCAGAAGCAATTGCTTTCATATTCCTATTTTGTTTGCACCCTTAACCTGTGAAAACAAGTTCAGGTTAGAAACCAGATTAGATTCACACAATTCTGTAAATTATGTACCTATATAGCTAAATAATAATAGGAAAGTCTAATCAAAATCTCATCAAAATGTCCCTGGAAAGTAATAAAAATCTGTTGCATACACAATGTAGCAATACATAAACAGTGTTATTTACATAAGCACATTAAATTTAGTGTTCCTAATACTACAGCTTGCATTTCACTTTTAATATTGATCATCTAATATCTGGTGCCAACCATATGACAAATTAGTCTGCAAAGTTACCTAAATTCTCTAGAGGAAGATTCTTATTCAACTGCCTAAATATGACACACACTGAAAAAAATCAGATTTTTCCAAATTGAACTTTTATAGCCAATTACTCTTCAAGTATTTCTAAGATCCTCTGGGATAGGAATGTTTGTTTATGTATTCAAGCACCACTGCAGAGAATAAAATTAAACTTAGATGGCAGAGATAAAATTAAAGTGACTGAAAACTCATTGATACTGAATAAAAGAAAACAAAACAGGCCTTGAACTTTTGATAGAAATAAGAATCATAGCATACAAGTAAAATATGTACACATTTAGCTGAGACTCACTGAAAACCAAGAGAAAATTAAGTTATTTGGCCCATTCATTTGTGGAACCAAATAGTGTTCATTGCAATGATGATCTCTAGTACATCAACTTGTTAGGAAAAGTATGAGTTTTCAAACATATTATGACAGCTGCCTCTTTTCCCACTGAAAACCAATACTTCATTTCATTTTCTTCTTTTACCAGTTCATTAGATGTGAATCAAAACTGTGAAAGCTCATGTTCATGTAGATCTTCTATGATATTTTACAGAACAAATATATTAATGAGGGAACTTCAAAAGATTTTTACAAGTCTTACTTCATTAAATTTTGCCATACTATGTGTCACAGCGACCTTCAAAGCAACTAGCATTTCAGCACTAAATATAGCAGTGCAATATGACAACTCCAGTTTAAATTATGGTTTCATATTAAGAGTCTGTCTTTTTTTTTTTTTTCCCATAATTGTGAAAGACAGAAATATATAAATTAAGATATAAAGGACACTCATTTCCCTCCTAGATGGGGTGCTTTTTAAAAATAGATAAAACTCTGGGGTTTTTGCAGGAAGATCATATTTCCTGTCAAATACGTTGAGCTTGAAAAAATATTAGATAATAGCTTCCCAATTTCCTCTATGTCAAATTCAGGAAAAGAGAAGCACTTATGCATCATTTTGAATGCAGGTGGTAAAATACATCTGATTAGGTACAAGTATCAATTAGGAACATTCTTTCCGCTTCAAAATCCAATGCACTTAGGAGAAAAGTAATAAATTTTGGAGATGCAACTAATCAAAGAGAAAGATACAAATCACTGTGTTGTTTTCAAAACTATCAAAAAACAGGCAGTAAGAGGCTAATTCTGTTTGTGGATTTGGGATAACAATAACTAGATTGTTTGGGATTTTTCCAACACAAAACATCTTCACTATTTTTTATCTTTCTGTGAAGGTGTCATTTCTATTTCCAAAAAATTTGAGCTGAATATGAATTAATAATTTTCTTTTTCTTCTCTTTCATGTAAGTCTGTTGTACTTGTTGACACATCTGGACTTTACATGTCTATGCAAAATCAAATAAAAAATACAGAACTCAATAATTACGCAGCATATCTCACCTGGAAATTTTAGAATATTTCTTGCCCATGAACTAAATAAAATTCTCCTTATTCTGAGTCAGGTCATTTTCATCCTTTCACACAGACACAGCAGTTGACTAAATTCTCATCTTCTATAAATGAATGCTGTTATAACTTTGCTGATGTAAAACAACTAAGGGTCTAGGCAAAAAAAATAAAAACATGATTCTTCCTCCCCAAAATGTGAGTTTGGAAGAGGGATATTATGAGCTACAAAATAGGAGTATGAAAATATTTTGTTTCTTTTTGTGT
The DNA here is from genome assembly GCF_001522545.3 of Parus major. NCBI lineage: Eukaryota > Metazoa > Chordata > Aves > Passeriformes > Paridae > Parus > Parus major. The sequence goes on from NC_031770.1 coordinate 87,050,393, forward strand.
CTCTTCTTCACAAAGCATGTTAACATCAAAGTGATTTACTATGATCTTATTTTGTCAGACATGCATCTAACTCTTCAACTTCTTTGTATTTAAGGAATTCTAAAACTATCAACCATTTCTTTTTCTTTAAATAAATTTAATACATACGTACACTGGGTTGATCTGCTTATTGAAATATAGCTGTCAAAAGAGATGAGTAACTCTAGGCACTTGGTAATGACAATTTCTGTATGCTTCAGATATCTACGGAATCATTAATTTCCTTTATGTTAAATGGTCTGCATCTCTCTTAGTTTCTGTCACACAATCTTAGTACTGATAAACAGAGCAGAACAAGTCACACAAAAATCACAAGCCAGATCAAGCCAGGAGGGCATCTAGCTCAATATCCTGTCTCAGAGAGAAAACTGTCACTCTTTGAAAAGGATATATAAAACAGGACAACTGAGATTTTCTCCCAAGTGCATTACTTCAGCTTTCACCAATCAATGAGACTAGGATTTCCTGACCTGTGGTTCCATTATATTTGCTAGTCTGGTGGATTTGTTTCCCTTATTCTTGTATTGTTCTTAATTTTTCATTATTTTTTTATATATTTTTGACCCACATAATATCTTTTGGCAATAAATTACCCCAAACATTCTGCAAAAAGTTAATAAGAATTTCCTTTTTAATGCAAGCGTGTGACCTGATAGTAACAATAATTGAGTAATTGAGTGCCCTTACCTGCTGTGTTGCAAGACACGGAGGTGCCATTTCTTACACACATTTTCCTCTGCATGTTGAATAGGCCTGTTCTGTTTCTCCACTTGGAAGCAATGCTATTCCTTTGATCATCCCTGTTTCTGTTCTGTGTTTCATTGTACCTTTGCGGATGCATGCTTGCCAAATATCTTCTGCTTTATTTTCCTAAATTTTTTTAAAGTTTTTTTCTTCTATTACTGTTCCACTTGTATGGCAGTTTCCTTCAATGAAAATGAATTGATGTCCTGCTCCAGGGATTGCTTATATGACCCATTGCCTCGAGTGCTTTTCTTTTGAGTCTTCTCAATTAAATGTACTGTCTTTCTGCCATTCAAAGGCCCTAGCAGTCTGAAAAGTAAGAGATTAAGTCAGTGATCTGATTTCAGACCTTCCTGTTGACAGCAGAGAACATTATCAAAAAGACACCAGGCTAGCCTGATAGAGGAAGACTTGTGCATTTTATTTAGTAAGGATTTTTTGCTTTGTGATGTAGCAGTTCAGTTACAGCAGGCAGGAAGCTTTTGTGTGTTGAGACGAATGAATGAAAGCAGCAAGGGTAAGATTTATTTTGTTTCATATTTTATTGTCATGAAACAGCTGAATTCAGCTAATCAATTATTTCATAGAAAATGGTTACTGTATTTCTGTACTGTTGTAGGTGCATGTGATGCTTTATGAAACACCCAAGTCAGATTTCATATGTACCAGACATAATCCCTAGGAATTTTCTGAATCATATTTATTTCACTTTTATTTTCTTCACACCATGAACATGAGATAAAAGAAGGCATTACTCTAAGGTGGTTAAAATCTGTGAGCATGAGATGGATAGAACAGATCATGTATTCATCAGACCCTTGATATTGCTTCTTAACTGACTTTCTGCCTGCTGGGAACACCTCCATTCGTGATAATATGGGAAAGGTTTGCTGCACTGCTCATAAAAGTTTTTATCACCTGTGCTTCTATTACATTCTCTGAGTGATGGAAAAGAGGTACAAGCACAGAATGTGTCCATAAGTTTCAGAGGATGTTTACCATTGCAATTGAAAGATACAAACAGCAAATTCAGAGTTTAAGCCCCTGACTTAATATTCTGACATCCTGTTCAGTTCACGTCTTTAACATTTCAGCTCAAAACTACTGTACTAATTTGATTTTGCCTGAAGAAAATCCTCCTGCATATCTCTGATGCATAAGTAACAAGGATGAGAATTGTTCATCTACCTTCAGATATTGCTGGTGTACATGTTTACAGCTAAACTCTCAACTCTGGAGTCCTTTTATACCAAATGGAGTGAGATAGGCAGGTTTAGGTCACGATTGAGTGAGGATTACCCATTTACTTTCATTATTAAAGAGGAGCAGGGATTTTCAATGAAGTTGTCTATCCTGTAGATGGTAGACAAGCTTAGTCAGAAGTTTGGTCTGATTTTCTTACCAGAAGACGAATGCATTTCTTCTCTTTCTAGGATTTTGTGATATTAAAAGCTTTTCTTGGTTCTCATTTGATTTTATTTAGTGATGGCTGGAGCAGTTGATGAGTCTTAACAGCTTCAAGACTGAAAAATATATTTTAAAAATAATTCAACAGAATTTAATATAATTCAGTGCTAAGACAAACTTGTCATAAAAAACAAAGAATGCAAAGCGAAGATTAGAGGTAGGAGTGGAAACAGATTGATTCCATTTTACTACCAGTAGAAAACTATATTCTTCCCCTTACATTATTTTACCATGACTAAGTCAGGTAGGGTTATAAGAGAAACTTGTTGATGTTTCTCAACTTTTTCTTGTTGTACTATTGTTCTATGTGTTACTGTGAAAATTGTCATAAATAATATCCCAGATAACCTATTTATTTCAGTAGAAAATTTGAGTCTCCAGTTAAATTGTTGAAGTATAATTCTTAGCAACATGTGTTTGTCAGGTAATTCAGACCCAACTCTGTGGTCTCTGCTACAAATTTTTTGAATTATTTGTAATATTTTTACCCTTAAAATGTGAGAAGGTTTATATTTCTTCCTGTATCCTAGTTAGCTGTTTTGAGAACCTCTTAGGTTGCATGCACTCCGCTCACTTTGGAGACCACTGCCCCTGTGGAGAAGAGTCCCTTGTGATCATGGACAGAAGTGACAGTGTCAGATAGGGGACCCAGGGTAGAATTAAGTAACTACTTCTTCTTGTTAGCCTGTCATGCAAAATGAATTAAATACTTAATTATTTATTGCCAGCAAGCATCTTAAAATATGAAGATCTGTAAATATTGCTAGGAAGCAATACTAAATTTCTCTCATAATGTGATAGAGAATTAGCTCATTGTAGTTCTGATGCACGTCTATGGATCTGATTCATGGATCCTACATGTTTGGTTATAGTTAATGCTACATGGGACTTTAATTTCTGCTAAATAAGAGTTTAGTAGAATGAAGGAATTGGGAAAAGTTAGTCCAGACTGGCAGCTTTGCCCATAGTATCCTATCTGTGTACTTTATCACAGTCATAGATTTTAGGTTCTTAATACAGAGACACAGTCTGTTTCCTCCCACACAGGCCTTTCATCCAAGCAGAAGACTAATCCCTGTGCTCTCAGTGACCTCTTTACTGATGTTGTAGGCTTGCAACAGATTGCAGCTGTTGTACAGCTTTAGGGCAGAAAATGACTGCTAAGGATCAGCAGGCTAATAGCCTGCACACCATAGGGAAGGGAATGTGCTCTTGGCATTTCTGGGCAGCTCTTTTGCCAGGTATGCATTTGTTCCTGATGCAGTTGCTGTATTTGCTTTGTCTCTTCTGCTGATTTCTGAGAGGACTTCACAGCACTGGTGATGGAAGCCTAGGCTGCCTTGGGCACAGCGCTGCAGACATAGACACAGTGGTTGAAATAGCATCTTTTCTCAGTAGTTTTGTCTGTACATCAATGCAAAGACTTCTGGATGCAAGGTGCTGAACTCCTGGGAAAGTTTTAAATCTTTAAGGGAAATATCTCTAATATCTTTAAGGGAATATTCAAGATTGCCCAGATATACCTTGCTCCCTTTGCCTCTTCATTCTTCTCCCCCTTCCCTTCACCTAGCTGAAAGAAACTTCACAGATTAATTTTAACTTAGAATATAAATTGCAGACAGTTACTCTCCAAGTTGACTAGTTGTTGTTTTTTTTTTAACTACCTTAGAAAAAACATTTTAATAGCTTTGTTGCTCAGTGTACCACTATATTGTGAGTACAGAACTACACTTGAAGAATAATAAGTTTATTAATTATTATAAGAATAATAATAATAAGGTTGAGTGCACAGAACCTCTCTGTGAAGGATAACAGAATCACCAGTTTGTTGAGGTTGGAAGGGACCATCATCTTGAGACCATCAAGTCCAACCCCCTGCTCAAGCAGAGCAGGACCACCTAGAACAGGTTTCTCACAACCATGCCCAGTCAGGTTTTGAAAATCTCCAAGAATTGAGACATGACAAACCTCTCTGTGTAACCTATGCCAGTGTTTGACCCTCCTCACAGTGAAAATGAGTTTCCACATGTTTAGGTGCAATTTCTTGGGTTTTGATTTGTACCTGTTGCCTTTCAAGTGCACTGCTGAGAGAGAAGTTTGGCTCCCTCTTCTCCATCCCCATGTATTTACAGACATTGGTAAGATACACTGAGTTTTTTCTTCTGCAGGCTTAGGAGTCCTGGCTCTCTCAGCCTCTCCTCATGTGAAAGAGAGTCCAGCCCTTAATCCAGTTTGTTGCCCTGCACTACACTGTTAGATCTCCTTGTACCATTTCTCTTGAAAGCATGAATTTAATTAGGCAAAAACACTCTCATAATCATGTAGGTCTGCTTCTGATTTGTAATGCCACTGACCTTTTTCAATCCCATAGCTTTTACTGCTTTCTCCAACAATCTTGACTTTTCCAGACCTATGATTTAGAAACATAACTAGTCATTGCTTTCCATCCTGCCTTTCTTTTGCTGTCAGGGTGTGTTTTTTTTTTAATGACTGTCCTTCCACATGTGCTTGTTTAGCTAGGCCTTTTGTCCTTTTTTCTAATGTCAAATAAAAACAGCAGAGGTTAAGCAGTAGTCAGATTCACAAACAAACAATTAATAAAGTGAATATAAATTTTTTAAAAACACGTACAATTCATGCCTGTGTGTAATCATCACTCACAGATCCATTGTATACTTTTTGTTCATTAAACTAAAAATTTCTTTGCAAAAATATTACCTGAACTCAAAATATTTTTCTTGATGCTTTTTCCTTATTCATATCCCTGGTGATCAGTCTCGCCAGTTCTCAAGGTGTTTTGCTTAAAGAGAATTCTTAAGGCATTGGGAAGACATTCTGCCTAACCTCAATTAGTTTTAGTTTATTTTTTCTTGCATTCATGATACTATTATTATGTCTACAGGGTAAAAAAAAAAAAAATTAAAACCATAATGACTAAAGTAATAAGTGAAATAAACATTGCAAATGTTAAGCCTTCACACTTAAAAATTTTCTCTTAACAATTATTCATTTCCAGAGTAGTGTAGTGGAAAAATGCATATACTACTCAAAGCCATCCTCTTTATAATTTCAAACCCCCAAAATGAAGAAAAGCTGGGTTTCTTGTCTAGAAATAAAAATTAAAAGTACTTCACAGAGATGTCATAGAACAAAGTTATGCATGGATACACCTGTAAAGTTGAAAATTTATGTCAGCCTTTTTAACTTGCATATTCTAGCAGTATTCCCTCTTATAATTCACTTCTGATAATAGGCAGATGCTTGAACATTTTCATTTTCTATGTATTTGATTTGAATGTTTGAAATTAAATTAATTTATATGCATGCTCAGCAAATAATATAGTTGATGATATTCACAGGTATACAAAAATGGATCTTTTTAAATGTGCTTGCATTTTATTACTTTATTTTGTAATAAATTAATAAAATTAGCTTTTTGTTGTTCATTTCAGACATAGCACTGTTTTTTCCATCCTTCACTGGAAATTCTTATTTGGAGCTACCTTCTCTGACATCTGTATCTGATACCAGGACTGCATCTGGGCAGGAAACAAGCAATCTGACGACTCTGTACTTGACAGTGAAAACAACTGCTCTAAATGGCACAATTCTTTACAGTGAGTACCAAAGATACTTGAAGCTAAGTATCAGTTTTAGCTCCTTCAGGTCCTTATTAACTTTAGTGTACATCAGCTGGCATTTCCTCTTCAACAGCAAAATGAGTCATTAAAATGCAGTAGAAGCCTTTTGGTATTCTAATGCATCCTGCATTATAAAATTCGAACCATTGTTCCTTGTGTTCCTCTGGAAAGTTCTTTAATTCATGACTCATTGAGCAAAACATAACTTACAAGAGAAAATGCAGCTTCCTGACAAAAAAGAACATAGTAAGCATATGACTTTAGGTGTAAGTTTTACAGCTCTAAAATACAAATGCCAAAGAAGTTTTGAACAACTTATTATATACAAACAGCTTCTCCATAGATTGATTGATTCTTGGTTTTTATAATTGTGATCTTGGTTCCAAATTCTTGATTTATAGAACTATCTTAAGTTCTGCAATTTTGCCATATTTTGAAGTACTTACTGTGTTTTCACACTTCAGAGAATTCTTTTGTGATCCCCAGAGAGTATACTTGCAGACTTGGATGTATGCCTTTTAATAGTACATAAAAAAAGTTGTTTCTTGACTGCATATTTCATTCCTCAATATATGGCATAAACTTCTCAGACAGAAGTACACTTTCCACTAGTCAGCAAAAAAAAAATAGACTTCTCTGCCAGTTGAGTATTTCATTATATATTTTATCTTGCAATTTCTTGCAAATGGAAAACATGGAAAGTGAGGTGATTTCTTCCTCAGTTCAAGAAGAGCTAGAAAAATATGATTATTTGGCAGATTTACTCCACAAAGACAAAATCATAAGAAGCATTTTCAGTTCACTGCAGCTTCCTAGGGTTTCTCTACACAAAGAAATCTTGTTGATATTGGATAAATAATTCTGATTAAATTTTGTTGCATTTACATTTATCTGGTAGCAGTGTATGTGAATTCACCTGAACTCTGTACATATTTATAAGTCAGGGTTAAAAGTAATCTAAATTTTTGTGGCAATATTTAATTATGCCCTTTATTACTATCTGTACTAGATTTTTTTCCAGATGTGAAATACTCTAACCCCAAATTGAAGATTAATATTTACTGCTTTTCAAAATAGTATCTCAAATCCTTGTATGCTATATCTGGGCTGTTGCTACAGCTGCCTAAGCTACAGTGCTGCAAAATTTGCTAGGAATCATGGATAAGTGGTGATGTGGCAGTTCTTTATATCAAAATTTTTTATACTTGTTAGTTATTTCAATTTCAAGAGGAGTTGTTTGCCCTTGAAGAAGAATTCATGGAAGGTTATTGGATGTACTTTGACTCTATTTGGCATTTAGTGATTTTGTTTGCTTCATCACTGCAAAGTAATTTGGCTCCAGCCGAAGTTAATCTTGCTATCTACACATAAGCCCTGAGTAAGCATCTCTGTGAAACAAAAATCTCAAAAAAATCCAAACCAAAAGAAAAAAAAAAATAATGGGAGATTCTCTGCTATTCTCAGGAAGAAGTAGTGTTTTCTGAAGCTAAAGAAACTGAGTTTGTTCAGCCTGGAGAACAGAAGACTCTGGAGACAGCACATTGCAGTCTTTAAGTATTAAAAAGGTTACTTATAAGAAGTATGGGGCTAAACTTTTTAGCAGGGCCTGTTGCAATAGGCCAATACCCAATGGAGTAATGTCTTTAAACTAAAAGAGGTAAATGTAGACTAGACATTAAAGAATTGGGTTTTTTTTACAATGAGGGGAGAAAGTTACTGGAATATATTGCCTGGGGAGGTGGTAGATTCCTCATCCCTGGAAACATCCAAGTCAGGGTTAAGGAGACTCGGAGCAGCCTGATCTGGTTGAAGATGTCCCTGCTTGTTTCAAGGGGTTAACCAGATGACCAATTCATATGACTCTGTGTTTTCTCTTCTAGATAATGTACTCATCCTGTATCTAACCTAACTAGATATTAAACCCTAATATAGCCCCTTCAGCTATTAGTTCATACTGTCTATGGAAAATTGTTAAAATGGTATTTTTTCAGGTGTTTGCAGAGATTTTGTTTCAGCAAACAAAGTATTTGAGGAATTCACCTTCTTTAGAATATATGTGTTTCTGCTTTCTGGGAAGATAGAATGGCATTAGTGGGGAACCATACAATTTTTTGCTTTCCAGTTACCCATATCTGAGACTTCCATGGACTGTGTCACAGCTCACTTCTTGTCCCTTCACACACCCAAAAGAAGGATGAAGTGTGAGTCAGGATTAGTGGTGTGAGTTCACTTCTCACCCTAAAATTGATCTGGGGTAGCTCCAGGAACTTGGGATAATTTTTGCATATTTTCACAGAGTGAAAACTCACCTTTTCTTCATAGCTTCTCAGTAGCATGTCATACTCGCATTCTCATTCCCTTTATTACCCCTAAATGGAATTTTAACTGATTTGTGATAGTCTGCTCTTTTAGTGATCGGTTGGGTTTCTATTAAGGTTAGATTTCTGTTAAGATAAATGAATAAACAAACAAATAAATAAACAAACAAATAAAAAATAAATAAAACTTGGATCTCTGCCTGGCTGTGGAATACAGACCCAGAAAGTAATGGATGACTGTACATCTTGTAGACTTCTGCTACTGTGTTTAATGTTAGATCTTTGCTTTACATTTCTACTTTAACAATCTCTGCCCCTCTTTCTATAGCACCAATTTATTTTCCTTGTTTTTACTCTTTCTTTTTTGTTCTGAGTCTCTCTGGTACTTAGATTCCTTTCCAAATATTATAAATGTTTGTTATGATAGTTCAGATCAATATTCTTATTTAGTTTTACATGAATGTAAAATAAAATATTATATAAATTTGTAAATAAAAATCTCTCCAGTGTTTTATGAATGAACTCCACATGCCTATACAGATAATTGAGAATCTTTAAATTATTTCTGTATGCAGGCATAAAGCTCTTCTGTCAGATAAATATCCTTTGTGAGTTCCCTCATATGTTTTCTCTGTATTTTCTTCATCCCCATTTTTTCTCCCTGCTCTGTCTTTCATTTTCACTTCTAACTATTACAAAAGAGAAGCTGCTGTTGTCAGCTCTTCCATTTTTAGTAGTTGTACAACTCCTGCCTTTACTGCTCCTTTTTTGAAGTTGTGTTACCATCAGACATCAGAGGAATGAACTATCACCAGAAAGCCAACTTGAGGCTGTTGCAACCACTAGTTACAAGAGCTACACATTTCTAAGGATTAATGTTCCAAACATTTTCATATTCTGTTAATTTATGCAAGTTAGCAATGGTTATAAATAATAATGGTAATAAATAATTATGGTTACAATAAGCTTCACATATTTGTAAAGCAAAAACCTTTCTATTTGTCGAAATAATTTTTTTTTTAAATAGGAAGAACATTACAGTGATCTCTTTCCTTCAGATGTACTTTACTAGAGAATTGTTACACATTTTGATTATTTTTTTTAATTAATCCACCTTCAGATTATGCATTTTACAAACACACCTGTTTTTACCAGGTGGTGGTGAAATTACATCTGTTTTTCTGGCAGATAATTAGTAAACATTTAATTACAGGGAGAAATCTCAGACAAGATGCTACTGATACACAAATGAATTTGAATCAGAAAGTATGCATAAGAAGACTATTTAAGTCAAAATCATAAGGATAACATAAAAGGATTCAAACTTGCATCTGTGTTCACCTAATACATTAGCCAGTGAAGAAGAAAAAAGATCTGTGCCTTCTTCACCTCTTCATGTCCAAGTGCCTTAAAATAAAGGGAACAGAACTTAAACTATCAATGCATTATTTTATACCTTTTAGCAGTTACTGCAATTATATATATGCAAAGATATATAAAAAAAAATAAATATGGAGAATACGACAAATAAGCTTGCTTATAGGCTAACAAATAGGCAGAATATGAGAATCATTACATGTGGTAGGCATGTCACTTTAGTAAATCATACCATAATGTTGTTAAAAATGATTTTCCTATTTGATGTCTTTATTAGCAAGAGTTTTATCAACAGTTGGTTGAAATTAACTTGTAGGGTTGAAATTGACTTGTAGGGGCTTCCAAAAATAGATTGTTAAAAAACTGGGGAGAGACATAGGATATCATAGAAACCTATGTATGATTTATAGAAAATTACCACACATATAGATGTCTTAATACAAATAAAAATGCATTTACATTCTTAATAATGATGTTTTCCTTAATTATTTCAGTATGTAATCAAGAAACATCTGAATCCTAACAGTAAATGGACTGAAACTGCCTGGAATTTATGCAGTTACCTTATGTTTAAATTGTTGATAAAATGTGACAATTACGTTTGTGCCAATAAAGATTAGCCATCATTTGAGAAGATTTATTTGTTGACTACAGAATGCATTCATAAGATTTCTGTTCTATTCCTTAATTATTTTATTTGTTTGCATGATTAAATTTCTTCAACATGTCACAGCAAATTGTGATATTTAGCCACAAAGCAAAATAAATTGCTAGTGATCATAAAAACCTGATACAGTTGTAAAGTTTTACTTCATCATTTTCACTTCTAACAGAGTCAGCATAATGCTGTTCACGATCCTTTCAAGGGTAGATTGTTTAGCTTCTGCTATATATGGTAGCCTATAACTTCTGACAATTGGATTTCAGATACCACAGCCCATGTTTATAGCATTCCTTAAGGACAACAGCTCCCTTTTCATAAATTGTGCTCATAAATTATTTCCTGTGCTCTCAGGAGCTCTGTTTCCCAAATCTTCTCATATTCCCCTTGCCCTTATGAAACTAAATAGGTTTTTAATTTCAGGCATTTCAGGCATTGTAGTCTCTTTGTCTCTACTTCAGCTGGCATTTTTGAGCAGAGCATTTCACAATATCCTTCCTCTGTGTCCAAATAGATTTTCTTTCTTAATGAAGCTTATCCCATATTTCAATGGGACTTCAAATCTGTCTTTTAGATAGGCAATCACTTAAGCCAAATGGTTACTTGCTTGTTATCATACTATTGTGCAAAAATAACCTTCCAGCAGTTTTCTGTGAAGGGAGGATTGCTGAGATCTGGGCTCTTCAGCCTGAACCCCTTGCAGAATCTCTACTAAGGACAAGATAATTTACCCTTAATATCCAACAAGATTTTTTTAACTCACATACTTCCTGATGTCTATCTCTTCCCACAATCTGTTTTGCTTTTGACTCTGGCTTTTCCTATGAAGGTAACTTCTAGCATATACACTAGGTAGCATATGCTCTTTCACATTGCCAGAACAAAATTCTCTGCCTCCTTATGTTCACTGTAGAAAGATTTAAAGGATTGTCCTTTCAAAGGATTTCATACCACCTAGGAAATAATGTGAAGAATGCTGTTAGTCACCTGTAAGTGTGACTTAAAAGTGCTCCCTAGACTGAAGTTCAAGCAGCAACACTCACTGAAGTTTCAAGAAGTAATGCTGCCTCTGGGAGAGCTGTCCCAGATTTTTTACTTTACTGGTAATAATGAGGACCTTCTTCCAAGTTTTTACTAGTGGGCCATGTGAATAGACAGAGTCACTGGGAGAAGAGAAACAACCTGTTCATCATAAGCTCACTTTTTAAAGACATGTTATATACATGCACTTATACATCCACTTCATTTTCTCTGGATCAATGTGACTTACAGATCTACTTACTTAATCTTACTAATTGGAAATGCCATGAATAGCATGTGTAGGGAGGGAAGAAGATAAGGAAACAAAAAATATATTAGGTGCATATATCAGTTAGGTGAGGGTTAAAAAGCAGTGCAATAGTGCAATATATTTTGAAAGAGAATTATCAGACTATTGTAGAGGAAATTGTAAAAGCCAAAGGCATGAAATTCAGTCAAATTAAAATTGCTTTGGAGTTAATTAGGTATTCAGAATACAAAATATATCTAAGCATAAAAAGCTTCAGTAGGTCATCAGGATTTGTAACAGACTGAAGAAATGCAATGTTGACTAGAAAGCTGCTCTCAATGAGGGAGCTTACATTGTGAACTGTTTCTGCTAGGAACTATACCAAAGGAGATGATCAGGCAGTTACAAGCACTGTTATCTCTGTCTATCTCCTAAAGATCATTGTTTGCTTTTTGTTTTGTCCTCCAGAATAGAGGTAATATTTTGGTTTTTAAAAATTATTATGTTTTCTATGTCCCAAGTATGGCCTCATTGTTTTTACCTTTCTGAACAAAAATATTAAATGATGCTCTGACCTGTGGCTCCCTCCAGAAGCTCCAGGCCTGGCAGTTTCTACCCAGTGCCTCCAGGATCCTACCAAGCAGCTGAAATCCAGCCCAGATCCCAGCCCTTCCGACCTACTCCAGAGGACTCCTACTCATGGTTCAAGGACAGACTCACTCAAGACTCACACACACAAACCCAGGAGCTTCACAGTTGAGGCTCCCCCAAATGCTAGCATGAGATTTCTACCTATCTGATACCCATGCCAGCATGCAGGTTCTCCTACTCAGAGGCATCAGTACATAAACAATATATGCAATAAATTCAATTTTGTGGCCCACTTTTTTACTTTGGTTAAAGATAGTAAAATACAGTGAAAAAACAGATTAATGTGTTAATTATTTGCCTTAGAGGGGAATTAAAATTGCAAACAGGAACTGGTTTTGCTTTTATGAAAAGCAAATACAGTCAAATTCAAAGGGAAAATTCACCCAATATCATTTGAAACTGTAGGTGCCAGTCCTTTTTGTAGAAGAGCCACGTACCACCCATCACTTAAATATTAAATGTTAATATGTTTAAACTTAAATGTTTTGCTGTCATTTTTACAATGTACAATATACTATTCTGTAGAAGTGAATTTAAATATATTTTTATTCATGTTTTTAAGAATGCAAGTAACAATATGTTTAATGTTTTGTAAATATTTTTTCTTCATGCCTGAAATATATCATTAATTGGGAATGATGAACTTTTCATAATCTTTAATTCTATTATGAGATGCTCTCTTATAATTTTTGTTTTCTATAATTTTTTTGAAACGCTGAATGAATGTGATTTGTTTTTTTTATTGTCACCTGTGTTGCCTTAATGATACTGCTCAATATAGAGAGAAGTTCAATCAATGTAAAAATCTCTGTAATATTGATGCAATTTCAGTGGTAATCAGTAAATTTTTTCTTTTAGTTATTTACTTTTACTTTTAACTGTTATCATCTAAATACAGATATTTAGAGAGTCTGCTTTTTTTTCTCAAAGTCACTCAAGAAAGGTCCTGTACATGGACAGAAGAGTACCCCATGTCACATAGGCATTGTGTCTGGTGGTGGTGTTCCAGCAGTGTGAGATAGCTCCTACTATAATAGTGAGGTCCTACACTGTCACAAGTGTGACTGTCTCCCTTTCTGTTTTCAAAGCTGGTGAAAGGAATTTTGGAGAGCAGTTTCTTCACTTATACCTTGTGGAAGGAAGACCAACAGTTCGATTAGGCTGTGGAAACTCTCAGAACATTCTGACCATATCCCTGAACCAATCTGTCAGCAAGGGTACACTTGTCCCTATCACAATAAGGTAAGAATTTACCACTGGGCTGCACTAAAAGAGTTTTAGTATTGAGCAATAAAATGTGATTTCACTTTTTTTATTTTTTTTTTGGGCAATAAAAAGACAAGTCAAATTGGAAAGCAAAATTTGGAAACCTTTTTCATAAGGTAGACTTCTTGACTGAAAATACATTTTAGTTCACACAGATTCTTGAGTCCTTTTGAGAACTTATGAATCGTTCAAAGTCCAGATACATTTACAGATACAGATTAAGTCAGTTTGATAAATGAAACAGTTTAAACCTAATTTTGGAGGTTACAAATGGGGATCTCAAATTTTATTATTATTAATTAACACATAGAATAAATTAAATTTGTCGTCACATTTTAGTGCTAAAATGTTTGCGATAAAAAATTTAAAATGGGCATGCTAACAACATCTCACATTAGAGGGTGGACTTGGTGATTTTAAAAGTCTTATCCACACAGCTATGATTCTAAAAATTGTCATATTTACATTTGTGACTGTGCTATCAGGATTGTACAACAGTGGCTAATCACTACTGATGTTTTTCATCTGGTACAAACAATAGTTCTCAGAATGGTTCATTTATAATTTTGAGATTGGCAATGGTATCATGCTTTGGTAATGAATTAACGCTTTTCCAGTCATGGAATTTCATATCTGCAAGCTAGGTAAGAAGTAAAATAGAAATCATATAGAAGCTTATTTTTTTTGTTTTTATATTTATATTAGTAATGTTAAATAATGGTAAAGTATCCAATGTTTATTTCAGAAACATTTTAGATATAATTCTGACCCCACATAAAATATCAAATTACTGTAATTAAGGTAATATTTTACTTTTTATATAGTTTAAGTATTAGAGACAATTATTGTACCTGAACTGTAAAGAGAATTTAGTGCACAAATTATTAAATCAAAGGAGGCCTTAACTGGGCCTATTTTTGCTGTTAGAGAATGGTATGGAAGATAGTATAGAGGTAGGAGACTGCTGCAAAATTTACCATGAAACACACATTAGACTTCTCGAAATTGCCTTTTACTACCAAAAAAGGAAAATCAAAGCAAAATCTGAATATTTTTGTGGTTTTATTCTGAACTGTTTCCCTGTGATGTAAATGTTGATAAATTCTAAAATGACAGAGGTTTGTTTATCTCAGCATATAAAGTAGATTGATACGAGGAGAAGAGAATGTTCAGCATTTTTTTATCAGATTGTGTGCTTAACCCATAAGCTTTACCACTTCTTTTAGAAACAAACTTCTTAGAATATAAATCCTCTTTTCAATATATGGAAGGCTAACAGGATCTGCCATTTAAGAAACTGTTTTGTTTCCATCTTCTATTTCTTCTCAGCCACAGGACTCTACATTACTCTTTTTCTTCATTTAAAACAGGGATTTTTTTCCCTTTTATGTTTAGTATTAACATCTAGTATTAATGGAGCAAAGCCACATACCACACATTCAAATCTTATTAGCTGACAGTGTATTTATTTTAGGATTTTTGTACAGATTGTAAAAGTACATAAAATTTGGAAAGAAAATTATATCACTCACTTCCTCTCCTTTTGCTCTAGAAGATAAAGAGTTTTTTTTTTCTCTCAGAAAATGCTTGATAAAGTTATACAGCTCCGTACTAAAGCTGTTCTAAGGTTTTTTCTTCTAATCCCAGGGACTTCTCTTGTGTGAGACATCGGTCAGTTAATTGTCTGCACTGCATCAGTTGGGGGTGTCATTGTCTTTGGTATATACATTTAACCCATTAAAACACTGTACAAATTTCAAAGCCTAATAATAGCAACAAATTCAGATAAATGGGAATTAAAAAAAATTATTCTAGGTACAGAGTTCAAGTTTACACTAAAAAATTTATTTCCTTCTTTTTCTACCTTCAAATTAATACCTCTGTATTTATGGCCTCATTCTTGTTGTTACACTAAAAATAACACCAGTTCAATTTATACTTTTCCTTTATTTACTGGAATTTTATACTGTTATCTTTGAAACAGTGGCATAATAAATAACTTACAAGGTGTGATTGTAGACTGTGACTAGCAGGGATTTACATGAATCTGAGTTTCCAGGCTTGGCCTTCAAAATGACTTGTGATTATTCTTGTGAGTCCTTCTAAAATGTAGAGAGAGCAGTATATCCTTCACCAAACAGCAGTAAAATTGTAATCCTTC
The DNA here is from genome assembly GCF_001522545.3 of Parus major. Taxonomy (NCBI): domain Eukaryota; kingdom Metazoa; phylum Chordata; class Aves; order Passeriformes; family Paridae; genus Parus; species Parus major. Next base: position 87,065,988 of record NC_031770.1, read on the forward strand.
AGCAATCATCCTTAACCTCTGTCAAAGGAAAAAGCAAACTTGACAAGGCAGTTGTAGCCTCCCAAAGTCTTGTATCGTAAGATATAAAATATGAAGCCATGACAAAACTGTTGATTTGTGTTCTCAGAGGCTGTTGGAGATAGGTAATTCTATCTGTACACTTTACCTGCAAAATGAATGTGTGGGTTTTTTTCCCCTATAATGCACTAAAAGAGTCAAAGAGGAGAATAAATTACCTTTTTTTTTTTGCTACTGTTCCAAAGTTCTCCAACAGGTGAACAATATATTTGTTACATTTGACTTTGCATTAGTTTGGAAGATCGTATTTGATAGTTGTTCTGGTTTTGGATGCAACTATGATTCCAGTGGTTAAACACCACAATTAACATATCCAATATCTATAGAAGCAGATTTTCTCCTTTTCAAACTTATTCTTTTTAATCTACATGTGCAGGAAACTAATACATTCCCACAGTTTAGAGATATTGCTTTCTTTTAACTGTATGATTAGTTTTCTTAGATATGGCCATTTTCTCAAACCTGATGAAGATTAAATGAGTTTTAAATGTTCAGTCATTGTCTTTATGGTCCTTGTGAAATGGCAACTTCATAGGAGAAAGTCAATAAAGCTCTGATTGCTTACTTTTTTTGCCTTGCCTAAAGAAAATAGAAACCTGTTTCAATGCAGTTTCACTTGATGTTTCTATTTCTCTTTATTTTAGGATGATTTGATTACTGGTTTGAAAATGTGCATTCATTTGAATATAATTTTTTGTGATTTTGTAATTGAGATTGCATTGTTTTTTTCACATAAAGCTTTGAGCACATACTTGAAATGTAGTTTGGATTGGTTTTATGGATTTGTTCTTTAAAGTTATTCAAAGAACATTAGTTCAAACACATTTCATTCTATGTGTGGGTTCTGAAATGCTTTTGCCTGATGTAAAACTTGCTCTACCTCGTGGTTAAAGTGATAAGGCTGTCATGGGGGGCAAATGATGTTTCTTCAATTCAGTGGTTGAAAGAAAGTAAATTTAACAAGAAAGAGATTGACATAATCAGGTAATCAGGATTTTGATTTTTCTTGATAGTAAGGTAGATTGTCACTTTTAGAATATGGGTACGGATATTTTTAGACATCTTAGGTTTTTGTCTCTAAATTATATTTTTGTCTGTTCTGCACAGTGATGTGATCAGAGAGCCCTTTCCTGTTTGGGAGATTCCAAGCAATCATTAATTAAATTCTTCCCTGTATGTGACAGCATCACTCTTCCATCTTATTTACCTGCAGAACTTTCAAAATTCTTCCCTGGAATGTAATGAACATCATGCCCATCCCCACACAGCTATATCATGGTACTATGTACATTTGCATTTCATGTATCTTCCAAGTGAACATATTGAGAGCAGTTGTTTCCAGTTTTCTGTCACACTTTAATCAGTAGTATGGATGTGAGCATTTACTCATGGCTGAGAAGGGCACCTTTAGCTGTTCTTAAAAGTGTTTATTTGTTAAATACATTATCCAGTTAATTTGGCCCACTCTCACCTAGACCATGCAGGGGTAGAGAAGCTGCTGAAGTTTATTATTTGTCAAGTTTATTATCCAGCTTCAAAAGCATATGGCACATTCTGAACTGTGAAAGTCCTCAGCATGTTTTTGTACCTCTACATGGAAACTTTGGCATGATGTAATGTATTTAGTACTAGTTACATGATTATATTATCAGTAACCATGATTTTGCCTACACTTGTACTTACTCCTTTTCCCTAGAAGAAAATCATTGATTGAAGTATTCTACAAGTTTTTTTCTTGCCTGTGCATTCTGAAAATGTGTTTCTAAAAAAGAATTTGTAAATCACTATCCATACAATATTTTGGCTCATTTTTGGTCATGGTGTTTACCTATTTCATTATTTTAGAGATATATATATATTCATATTAATGCATATTTTTATTATTATTTACAGGTGTTGGGTATCCTTCATAGTGTGAAAGTATTACTTACAATTACATTAAATCAGTAAACAGGAAAAAAGAAAAGCAAACCTAATCCCAGTTTCATTAATTGAGCTGTTACAGCATCACACAAGTCTATTAAACCACATATATTCAGTCTTAAAAACAGTCCCATAAGAAATGCATTAAATCAAGCTAATGAATACAAATTCACGTATATGCAATTAAATTTTAAAACAGAAGTTTGAAACATTGGAATAAGCTAGTTAAATCATTCCATGTGTCATGTTATCTGGGATAACTCAAATAAGATAATGGATTTTTGTAAAGAATATAGAAAAGATTACCTTTTGTGTTTGTTCAAATTTCAGCTTTTGTGTATAAGCAGAACATGAACAGTGGTTTAGAAACATAAGCCACTTTCTGAAACTTTTTTTTTTGCCTTCATTCATCAGCAGTATGCAATATTTCACCAGTGATCTGTCAAAGCCAACAAACCAACTGCTATGGCTGTTCTAGCTCATTAGCTACTGACTTGAAGAACAGATGTTTGAATTCCTGTACCCTTCATGCTCTGGGTTTATACTAGATTTTCTTACATTACCTGACCTTTCAGGAGTGACCCAAGAACACAGATGGACAGAATCAAGTGATTCTTTAGGCTGGAAAGGACCTCTGGAGGTCCTTCCAACACTCCTGCTCAAGCCAGCTGCCCAGGTTTCAGCTGGGGAAGAGTTTTCTTCTCAGTACCTGGTATAGTGCTGTGCTTTGCATTCAGTATGAAGGTAAGGTTGATAGCACATTAATGCTATGCTTGTTGCTAAATCACGTCTATAATTAGTCAAGGGCTTGGTTTTTTTGTCTCATACTCTTTAACGTGGTACACAAAAAAGAAATCATTAACTGGTTTTGGATGGTTTATTGCAAAGTGGCTTACCACAAACCAGTTCACAGTATATGGTGTCATTTTCATCTTCCAATTCATAGTGTGTTCTTATACATTTATCTCAGATGAAAAGGCTATAACACAAAATAAGTGATATCTGCTGTGTTTTCTTCTGGACAAATTAGAGTTGCATTAAACCTCATTTAAGTTCCTATAAGGATGTGTATTACAAAAGCTAAAACTAATGACCAAAATCAATGCATTAAAGAAGGTTTGAGGTTCTCTTGCTAGGTGTGAGTTTTCTTTAGTCTCTTTCAAAGCTGTTCATATTTATATAAATTTTAGAATATGAAGTGTATTAGCAGTTCAGTAATACAGCTACAAGCATCCAGAACTCCATACTGAACTGGGCTCTGAGTCACAAGTGGAGTACTATGACCTACCTGGAATCAAAGAATCATCCAAAAAAAGCAATGTATGTTTACCATATCTCAAAAAATAAAGCTTTGAAAAAATATGATGCCATTGATTACATTATCTAAGAAAAATTCTGATGAGTCATATTTACTCCATCTAACTTCACCTACTTTTAAGTAAGGTATTAATCTAAAGGAGGTTGTCTGTATAAGTACATGGGTTCATGGCAAAAGGTTTAAAATTAATGCAGTACTCAGACATTTATTGTTCACTATGCCTTTTTGATACTTGGCTAAAAACTGACAGCTTGTCTTTAGGTTAACTCCCTGAGTAATCAGTGTTAAATGGTGAACATGCTGAAAAAATAGAAAAATCGGTTTGTAAAATACTCTTTTATTTTTTTCTAACAATCTTTTATGCCATTGATAACCCCTTTTTCTATCACAATTACTGCAGCTTCAAACCTACTTAAAATTCAAAATTTTGGTGTTGTAAGTCTTAATGATAAAAGAAATAGATTTTATAAATGTCTCTAATATCATGGAAAATAATACTGGAAGGTATTATTTGGAAAGTCCTCTTAGCATGGCACACCTTCCAATCTCTTGTTAAACATGGAATTTGAAAAATTAAATTTTGTTGGTAATCTTATGTATTCAAATTTTATGCCAAATCAGGCATTCTGTTAAATCAAAATCTGTCTGGGGGCAAATGCTGACTTTAGCTCAAAAAGATGCTCCAATCAAGAACTTGAAATTGACTTAGTAAATTCCTGTCTAGCTTTCAATGTCCTGAAAAAATAAGAGAGCATCATTTAATATCTGTTCCTGAAAGTATTCTCCAGAATTTGAACTTTTTAATTGATAGAATAATGCTACAGATGACTGTATTTCCTGTAGGAAAAAGGATAGCTGCTCTTTTTAGCCATAATATCTGTTTTAAGAATGTAACATACTTCATTTGAATTACCAGTGTTGCTAAAGGGTAGTTTTATTTATTAGGTGTGATAAAATAATTAATAATTAATAATTATTTTATTGCAACTAGTTATTAATTGCAATTAATAAATTGCCATTGTTTGTATTTATATTTATTAGTGAGTTCAACTTAGAATAATAAATTAAAATCAAGCAACACACAAAAAATACACTAACTTTCACAGTATATTATTTTAGATTGTGTTTACAATTGTAGGATGAATTAACTTGTCCTAAAAGATGTTGATAGGCATAACTGGTTCACAGCTAAGCAGAATAATCAATCATTCACCACAGAGACTAGAAGATTTAACTTCCCACTAATTTGGAAGAAATACCAAAAAATGTTTTATGATGGTGAGCAAAAAAATTTCATAGCTCTGAAGAGAATTTTGCCATGTCAGTGGTCATTTTGACATGAGTCCAATTTTATATTTAAAATATTGACTGTCCCAGTGAGATTGCCTGTAAATTCTAGTGGTAGAATAGAAAGCTTTATTTCAATCTTTCCTGTGGTTAAGGTGCATTCCTGCACAAATATTTTGTTGTTCATCCACCATTCTCCCTCTCTGATGCAGAGGACCAGACTTTAAAATAAAAATGAGGGTTGATATTATCAGTTTGGAGCAATGTTATTGTTATGTCCATTTTTTTCCTAGGGTAAGTCAAACGTTTCAGTAATACCCCTCATACTCTGAATTTCATTGATTCCGGTTATTGATTTTAAAGAAGTCCACTTGAACCAAGTGGTTCAAGACAGTATATTTACTTTGCATTTTTTCCTACAGAAGTGATAAAATTAAAAGACCAATGAGGAATGCTTAAAAACATATCAAATCATATCAATTTTAACATCTTTAAACAGGATCAGAAATTTAATGACCACTATAATCTCCAATGTATGTTTAGTATATTGTTATTGTTATATTGTTAAGCATAATACAAATTTGTTGGTAATTAGATATGTGAATAGATTGTTAGGTTTCCCTACCTTCAAAAGCATGACTAAAGTATAGTATAATTCAGAAAATTCTAAAAGCTTCCTGTTTAGTAGACCCTCTTATCAAACATGACAAAATAATAGCAAGTGTAATTTTCAGAATAACCAGAAAATTTCATTTTCCAAAGGAAGCTGTAATATTAATAATCACATTAAAGAAACTGTTTCAATGTGCTGTTGACAATTGCAGTAATTATTAATTACTTTTTTAGTGAGCAATGCTGCTAACAGCAGTTATTTCTCAATGAGATTTTACCGAATTTCTATGCTGTAATTTAATAGATCTTCTAAAGACAGTGAGTTGTGAATTCACCAGAATTAAAGTATACGTTATAAAGCATAATGAATGCACATTTCATTATCTTTTAGATTTGACTATGTGTTATAAGTTTAAAATTCCAACATTCAAGGAATGTCTGGGTTTCTGCAAGAAAAATAGGAAGAATAGGGTTCTAATAGCGGTATAACCCAATTTCCATTTTCTGGATACATCTGCTTTGAAATTTACATTATTTGCCCTTCAGCAGTATGGCAGATACAGCATATGTAAGAAATCTTTTTTTATATCATGGAAATTCTAAGCTACATTAAACCTGAATTTCCAAAATTTGCCAAGTTCTTTAGAAGCCTCCCTTTCAGCATGAAAGGAGACACTGCTTTCATGGTGCAGACTTGTACACAGTCTTGTTTTTCCTGTGCGCTGAATAAGCATTGTGTTCCAGGTCCTGTTGATGTGACTGCTTACTCACTGCAGTTTACATAGACAGTGATCTCATATGTATCTCATATCACTTTTCCATCTCCTTGTGTCTGGGTCAGGCTGAGTGAGACAGCAAAGAATTCAAAATATTTGGCTATTCCCACTGTTCCAGGGAGGAAGTGGGATGCATGGCCCTTCTGGTCTGCTTGGAAGGAATAACAGTTATTTCACATTCATGCTAGTACAAAGGGATTTCAGTGCTGCTGCAGGGACACTAGGCATTATGCATGAAACAGTGCAGATATCACTGACATGAAGGAAAGAAAGAGTCACTGGATTACAGAAGCAATAAAAAAAATAATACAATTAAAGATAATCTGATATATTGTTCAATATTTTTATAATTACAATTATTATTATTTTTTACTTCTAATATATATAAAATTCTCGAAAATTCATCATCTGTGTCTGGTCACCTAATAATTTACACAGAGGACTTTTCAGACAGCAGTTTCTGTTGGTTTGGCACAGCACATGGAATTATAGCATTAGAGTATAGAGCCAAATATCTTATTAAGGTGTCGTATTGCCTTCTTCCTAAGTGAGATGGTAGTTTACACTGTGTATTTAAGAGTTCTGAAGAGCTAAAAAACAAAATAAAACTGTGAAGAAGAAGCAGTTTTTTAATTATCTTCTTCAAATCTGTGGTTCTGTATGTGAAAGATCAATACAGAAATAAAATTGGTTCAGTGTGCTTGTAACAATTGGCAATTCTCTTCAGGTTTGCTTTAGCTGAGAGCAATAGGATGTGCTATTTGCTCTGTAGGTATTGAAAATCAGTAGAAAATAAAAACCAGTAGTCAGCCAGCCTTTGTATGAGTGTCCAAAAAAGCAGTGGTGGAGAGAAGGGCAAGACAATGTATCTATCTCTCAGCAAGCCAGTTTGTCTCTCTGATTCATCTCACGAGCACCAATAACCACAGAGTCAGAAGGCAGGGATCCACAAACAACAAAACAGGCAGCAAAGTCATGCGGTCCAGACTGGGAGGAAGTTGAATTTTCTCCTGTTTTTCTAAGAAGAGAGCAGTTCTTCTTGGTCTAGGTGACCAGATCCTAGCTCAGCACCAAACTTTCAGCATGATTTCAAAATGTTTGGCTAATGTTAGCTTGTTGCTTTGCACAGCTCAAAAGTGGGAGTACTAAATACCTATCTCCAAAAAATATTGACTAAATGTTCTAAGGCAACAAATTTTAAAAATGTGACATTGAGCTTCTGGTGCATGGTCTGTATTTTGTGCTATACTCAGTCCATCTCTGCGACCACAAATTTTCACAGGACTTCAGGTGTACTGGGGATCTTTGTTTCATATAGTTCATTGGATAACCTTTTCATGGGGGCTGAGGGAAAGAAGAAACAGAGATTGTCATTTAATTATAATTCCTATAATCTATTTTTTTCTAAATTATTGCTTTCTTAATAAATTTCAGGCAGATGTTTAATATGTAGTTTTCACATATACAAAGAAGAAAGAACAAAACAGGACATCAGACAGATGTTTGTTTAAAGACAAGACGGGTTAGGTCTAGTTCTGCATACCACAAATTAAAAATTTGGTGTTGCAAATTTGACTTCACTAAAGAGAATATTCAGTAAAATTCACACATACATTTATTAAATAGTCCTCTTTGATAGTCATGGAAAAGAGACAGAGAGGAAAAAACAGAGAGATGTCAACTTCATCTTTCTGAGAGAGAGAAAATATCCACTGCATCTTTCTGAGAGTCTGCAAGAAACTCATTTGTGGAACACATCATAGGAAGGAAGGTATTTCTCTTCCTTTAACCGAGGCCCATTGATTCTGTGAGGAATTTATATTTTGGTATAACTAATTGAGGAGGGAGAAGTTATTTTATTTATATCTTCACCACTCTGATTGTGACTATCATTAGCTTGTTCTCTGAAGCACACATTAACCTGGCTTTTGCCTAGACTGTGAAGTGTCTAGGAAACTTTCTTCTCTGCTTGCTCACCATTGTGTACCGCTTGCCTTCTGCCCCGTTCTTTTTAGCTTTGTTGATTTATTTCCTATGGAATTGTTGGATAGTGAATATGGATGCTGTTGTTACAAATGTGATCAGCTTCATCCAGAAATGCTTTGTCATTTTATGACCATTACTTGATTACTTATTATTTTAGCAAAGTGCTACAAAGATTATAGCAAGGAAGGAGATGTGCAGAGCATTGGTGTCCAGGCACTGGCAGTGGGGGCTGAAGCAGGTGGGTATTTCATGAAAGAACTGTGACCCACAGAGATCCCACACTGGATGAGGGGGAATGTGTGAGAGGCAAGGAGCATCAGAGAGGAGCTCTTAGAGACTGAGCCGTATTCCCCATCCTCCTTCTGTACTCTTTGTGTGGGGGAGACAAAGAATGTTGGGAATGGAGCAAAGTTGAGCCTGAAGGAAAGAGGGTTAGGGAGAAGGGGGTTAATTTTTCTCTGTTTCTTACCATCTTATAATTGCCAATAAAAAAAATTTTCCCCATGTCAGTCCTGTGATGATAATTGGTAAATGATCTCCCTGTCTTTACCTTGGCCCAGGAGTTTTGTCATCATGTTTTCCCACACTCACTGTCATGTTGAGAGGGAGGGAAGAGAGAGCAGCTGGGTGAGCAGCTGGCAGCTGAGGTCAATGCACCACAGAAGGAACAGGGAATTGATACTGAACATGATTTTCCTGCATTTCTTCCATGTGTAGTTGTGCGGGAAAAATTTTATAACAGATATGTGACCTCTTCTGTTTATTTAAATTATAAGTAGTGCTGTCTTTTGTTGGATAAAGCTGTATTCTGTTGTTCAGCACAATGTAAATATGAGTATATTGGAGAATTCTTGTAGTCACATGGTAAGTGTTAGCATGCAGTGAACATAGAACATTATTGTCTTACTCTGCTTCTGCTATGGCCTTTCCAGAGGTGTGAAAAATATCTGCTGCATTAGAGAGTATTTCCAGATAAAGTAACTGTTTCAACAGTTTGTAAACAGGTTCTCCGTGTCTGTGAAAACCCTGTGCTTTGCTATAAAATAGCAAAACATTATATGATGCCAAATCTGCTTTTGAGCTCACACTTCAAATGAGCTGTATTAAATAGACATGTAACTGTTAGAGGATTGGAGTACATTAAAAAAAATTATTCTTACAGTTGTGGACTGCCTTTTCTGGAGGCTTTGCTCAAGTGCAGTATCACATGTCTGCTGTACATTTCCCTGTTTGGGGAAAGGGTGTTTATCTGGCACCAATTCACATCTGTGCCTTGGGATACGTGTCCCTGTGGTTTCTCTTCTGCAGCTTCTCTGCGATTTGCAGTACTGCTCTGCTGTTTGCAGCGACGGTGGATGTGACTTCCTACTGCACTGAGGGGTTTTAGTGAGAACACCAGGAACTAGGGATCTATTCATTGTCACAGAAATTGTTTTATCCCCCCTGTGGTTCACATTGTCTTGTCAGAGCTGCCAGCACCTAGCAGACCAATAGTAATGAAAGATGCGAATGTGAGCGCTACAGCGTAGCATGCTGTGCTGCTACTAAATTACTCAGCAGCCGTTCAAAACACCTTCAGAAAATACATTTTCTCTTGATTTGAATACATTTTATGTAAATCTGACATGTGGTTTGGCCCCTGGGTTTTGTTCCCAACACTGTCAGAAACAATCTTCTGCAACCTCTTTTGTTCATCCATCTGGAAAATAACAGGATTATGCTTGCCTGCCTTCTGGGGCAGGTATAGGTTTTGCTTAACAGCAAATGTGAAAAACACAAAACTAAACACCAGTCTGTGCCTGACAGAAACCAAGGCAGGTTCAGACCATTTCTTTCCTTGGCTGAAGAGTACTCTTCCTCAACCAGCCAAATAAGAAGACATTGATTATTAGGACTAAGTCCTTCCTTCACGTTTAACAGAAGAACACATCACATTGTTCTAATGGATTTTTTTCAATCAAATACTTAAAGCTATAATTTTCCAAGGTTTCTTCATGCATTTCACGGAGGTAGTGAATCTGGCACTTTTATCTTACCACTTTGTAAATGCCCTTTCTTCAATTCTTATGTGGAGAAGGTGACACACAAACAGATTTGGCTAAAACCTAAGGTGGGGATATGTGGGGAAAGAAAGGCTCAAGGTGACACTGAGTTTGCTGGTTGCTTGATGCAGGCAGTAATCCCAGCAGCAGCCTATACCAAATGTATACCCATGTTTTTCAGTTTTAGAACTCAGTTTGGTAATGCACTGAAGTTGATGTGGTATTGTTGGTCTTGCTAAGTACTCAGTCTCCACTCCAAGGACTATGAATGCTTTCTAAAGCCCATGTAATTTCATCTGTTTTCTTTTAAACACTTCAGCCTTCAGATTTGAGCCAGAAAGTTTCTGGGTTCATTTTGTGGTGGTTTTTTTCCCTTTCTTTTCTGTTTTTCCAGAACAAATCCCCCATATTTAATAATTGTGAAATTCTCTATTAAATAATAAAGAAAGGCTGCCAGCATGGCCATTTTCTTTGTCTCAAGTAAAAATTACAAAGAGTCTCAGAAGGTTAAAAAGTAATCCTATGGTATTTAGGTATTCACACCTTCCAATACAAGAACATTCATTCATGTTCAATAGCAAATTATTTTCCCTCTATTATTACATATATTACATTTCACATAACACATTTTCTGACAACATACATCTGTGATGGTTTATTTTCTTGTGAGTTTTGCATTGTTCATCATCTTACAGCTTTTGGAATTAGTATCTCTTATTAAAGCTCTCTTTGTTCAGGAAGATAATGTCAGTCTTACTAAGCAGGCAATTAAACAGAAGAGTGATTCTTTTGTTTGATTAGTTGTGAACTGCTGTAGAAATTCTGCTGATCTGACTAAAAAAGTGATCTTTTGGGGGATTAGGTAATTTTTCTTTAGTCACGTCAGATCACTAGTCAACTCCCTGAACAGTTTCTTCAATTAGGCACCATTCTTTTTGGTAGCAGCACAGTATCATATTGACTAAAACTGTTCCTTATTAACAGTAGATTAAACATTAAATATTTTATCATGGGTCCAAAAAAAGGCCTAGGTCTTGGAAAGTCTTCTCATTCTTGCTCTGGAGAGTTAATGTGTAGTTGACAAACATTATTCAATGTATCCAACACTGTCAGAATTAGTTCACTTCATATAATTACTTCGTGATTTTAAGTAATTTGAGTAATTAAGTGATTTGTCCATACAATTTTTATTATAGCTGATCATATTTTCTGAAGGGTTGGCAGCAAAGTTGTGAAATTTTTTTGGTAGCTTTCATTTCCTTGGTCATGTAGTATTATATAGTGATTAAATGCTGAGCATATATTTTTGCTGTCAATTGGAATTCTTGCTATGGTCCTTTGCATTTTTTCCTGTCGTACTTTTTCTTTTTAAACTACTCAAAATCTCCTGCCATTTTTCTCACTTGTGAGCAGGAAGACAGTTAAGTACACCAAAGGTTGAGTACCGAGTACAGACAATCAAAGGGCCAAAACATTTACAGCCACATTGAGTAGGAAATGAAGCAGCACAGAATTGTTCAGTTTAAATTCAAGATGAGCTGCAAGAAGCTAGTATATATCTCATCTCACCTTACACAAGTTCTTGAACTAAACATGAACATTTTCTGACCTACAACTTTCACAGCTCATTATTGCTGCATCTTCAGATGATGAAATAAAATAACTAGGAAAACTTTATGTACATATTCTTTACTTTTAAAATCTCATTGCATACCCTTAAACAAAACCTAGACAAAAAAATCAGATATTTTACTCTTCCTAAATGCATGTTGAGTTGTTTAAATCTTTTACTTGTCAGTAGCTGAGTATCTCTGCTCATTTTAATCCCAGATAGCTGAGGATGGTTTTCCATGGGCTTCAAATAATATCTCCTATAAAAATAATGTGTCTTTAATCATTATCATGGATAGCAGATTCTAAAATGTTCAGTTGATCAAAGATGAGAATTAAAAACTTTGCTTAATAAGCTTTTTCCTCTTTACAGTTTTCTCTCTAGAAATAATCATCTTTTTATGTCAGTGTAGAGTCTGTATCTGATTCAAGCCAAATAAGGTCAGTTTCTTCCCTACATGCCCAAACCGTTGCATCAATATTCAACAGTGACAATAGAGGACAAACAAAGAACTTCCTTTGCTCCCTTAACCCTTCCTGAATAAGAAAGAATGATAAATGGAAGACAGGGAAAAGAAAAAAATAAGTACTTGTAAAGTAGATTTTCCATAACTCATTCCCCACAATATTTATTCTGTTTATGTGCAGCACATATTATAGTTGAAGCATCAGCAGGTGTCCTGCCTTTTATATGTCAGGCACAGGGGTATGGGTTTTTTATTCCTTCCTGACCAAACAGTAGCCTATTTTGCTTGGGGTTTCTGTTTGTTTGCTTACTTGTTTTGTTTGGTTGGGGGTTTTTGTTGTTGTTTGGGGTTTTGTTTGGTTTTTGATTCTTTTTTTGGTTTTTTGGTTTTTTATTTGAAAAAACAGAATTAGCTGACTTAGCTCACCAAATCTTCCTGCTAGCTCTCTCCTGCCGGCACACAAATGAGAGGCAGATGCATAGCAGGCAATGTTTTCCAGGTTCATCATTAAGCAAAACACTTAATATTGACTGAAAACAGGCAAATATTTGACAGCTGCAATTTAATAAGTGCAATGGGTATGTTCTTTAAAAGAAATTTCTGTTTAGATTAATTCATCCTAATTTCTAGTGACTTCAGGTAAGATCAATGAAAGCATGGCAATCGCAGAACTTGCACTCATTACCTGATGTATTTGCCATTTTTCAGACAACATCTTGGGCAAGTCTGTTCACCTCCTTCAGTTTTTCCCTGTGATACAATATTTACAGAGATCTTTTTATTATAAAATTCATCATTAATTACAAGGTCCTGAGGTGCATAGATGAAGACTAAAATAATTTCTAAAAATAACTTTTATTAGATAGGAAAAGCTGTTTCCTAAAATACACTGCCATTCAGATAGAACATTCCTTTCAAGGCTCGCCTAATACCCTTATATCCAGATCAGCTAAATGGGTAGAAAACTTTTCAGTCAGCATTGCATTTTCTAACTAGAAGTCAGTTACCCATGGCACCCCTTAGTGCTCAGTGTGAGCCAGGGAAATAATGAAGTTTTTCACTGGTTCCTTCAGAGAAAAAGAGTCAAAGAATCTTCCAGCATGACCTCCTAGGTTTTGCCTCAAGGCATGTCTGAAGGATACACCCATGAATGCTCTTCTGACCACATTTTTTGCTGTACACAATCATCTTAAATTATTCTTTTTTCCCTTTTCTGTTTAAATTTGAAGGACAACTTTCTTCTGCAAACCTTGCAACTATCTGATATATAGGCTGGGATATGCTGGTGTTTTTAGTTTGATCATTTTTTAATAAGCCTGGTTTGTTCTTGGTATTTTGGTGTTTGAAACTTGAAAGAGTGACCTGAAATGAAAGACAACTCTTGATTTTGTTTCATTATAAAGCAGGACTTCTTGTTTTACAACCTGTTTGATGGAACTCAACTACTGATCAGTATTGGATCCCCTAAACTAAAAGACATCCATGATGTCATCCTGTGGCCATCCATTTTTCTGGAGTCCAGTATTATTGTATCTATTGCAGTAAAAACAAACACACAAACGAGCCCCATAAAATAACGTTTAGTAAGGGAATGCTGCAAAGGGACCAGCTATAATCATGAATACAAACATACAGAAGACAGCCAAGAGGCAATGACCAGAACCTAGAACACAGGAAGTTCCACCTGACATGGGGAAGAGCTTCTTTGCTGTGAGGGTCACTGACCACTGGAACAAATGCCCAGGGAGACAATGGGCATTGTCTCTTTCTCTGCAGATACTCAAAGGCTATCCAGACACAAACACAGGAAATGTGCTCTAGGGGACCCTGCTTCAGGAGGGAGGTAGGAACAGATAGCCTCCAGTGGCCCCTTCTAAGCCGGCTGTTTGGTGCTTCAGCGTGAAATGTAGAATCCGTGTATACTTTGGCTTTATGGTGGGCCATAATAGAAGAGTGTCTGCTCTTAACACCCTGTTAGGACACTAAGGTGTTAGAGTACCTAAAACTTGTCTGTCCTTCAGGCTCATTCAGGCCATTCCACAAATTTATTTATTTTTGCTGTTGACTGCAGGGGCTGCCAGACACTCTCAGGTGGTGAGTTGCAGCATTAAGTATAAGCTGCTAGGGAGCAGGACAGTCTGTGGGACAGGCCTGGATACATTCTATGGAGTTCATTAGTTTCAGAATAATGAACACTAACTCTCCTGTCTGCAGGGATTACCACTCTGCAAATACTGATTTAAAATGTTTTCATTAGGTCTAACACTACAAGGAAGAGAATGTAACTGGTAACTGGTAAACCCTGGTTGTGAGTGATTTAATTTGTTGCTAATTGGAGACAGCTTAATCTGAAGTCAATTTTTGTCAGTTAGAAATGTTAATTCTGATAAATGGATACATTTTTCACTGCTTGACTCTTGACCTAAAGTATCTACATGGTTAATAACACCAAACATCTCTCTGAAATGAAATAGTTAATTACAGGGTAGTTTGGTAGTAAAATAATTTCTAATATTTCCAAATTTAGTATATGTGTATTTTTATTTATAATATACAAGTGGAAAATTTGACATCAAAATCAAGAAATAAAGAACCTCATCTGTGAGCAAAACCAGACTTTACATACACAGCAACAGGTGTTCTTGTGTTTGTTTACACTTCTAAAACTTCTTGAATGATGTTCATGCATAAAATTTAATCCTGTTAAAAGGCCTATGTAACATTCTGACTATCCATGAGGAAATGTGCCACATTTCACATCAAACAAGATTGGATTTTTTTCCATGAGCACCTCATACTTTTTTGTTTCTACAATCTGATGAAAGTAATTTATCTTGTTTAAAAAAACCAAAAAAAGTCCTAGAACATGGCCTGTGAACATACATTTACACATACAAACAAACTGTATTATATTTACCTTGCTTTTCTTTTTTGCAGTTAATATTCACAAATCTTGTGCAGTATTTATTTTCTAAATAATATATTTCAGCTCAAATCTATCACTAAACAAAGTGAATTAAAAAAGTAGGGGAGACATTTGTAATACACTAGGAGATATACATCTGGCTATTTAGGTTCTGCTGAAGCACATCCAAATGACATTATAATCAATATTTTGCATTTTGATATTCAAATAGGCAATAAGCATCATAATCCTGTATGTTTAAGATATCAGCTAAAATGTATATAAACATACCACCATAAAGCAATCTCCATTTTTAAAAAAATGGTTATAGCTTAACAAAATTTTCTGAGCTGTTCATGTTGGATGCTTTGATTTACACAGGTTCAAGTACAAAATACACATGAAATTATG
Source organism: Parus major (assembly GCF_001522545.3). Classification (NCBI taxonomy): domain Eukaryota; kingdom Metazoa; phylum Chordata; class Aves; order Passeriformes; family Paridae; genus Parus; species Parus major. Next base: position 87,081,404 of record NC_031770.1, read on the forward strand.
ATGAGAAACTTAATATCTTTGACAGAGCAGTTCTAAAGCTCATGTTTGCATTCTAATGGGGGAAAACACAGCACATGTGTTATCAAAAGCAGACTGCAACAAAACATTTAATGAGTCTAGTCCAGATAAAGATGAGTAGAGAACTTTAATCAGTTTAGATGACAACAGTAGTTCTGTTGAACAGACAAGTTCTGTGCAATTCTGTATCTATGCATGTATTCTGAAATCAGAAATCTGCTCTGTTCTGTTCCTTTGTGTGTTCAAAGAAATAACTATCTGTCAAAAAACTTTTTTTTTTTAAATGCAATGAGCTGGTTACATTGTGTGGCCATTAGGCTTCACAAATTAATAAATCTTAAGTCTGGTGAGTGGGAGTGTTATTTACTGCATCTGCCTTGTATTATTGACTTTAGTTGAGTTGTTCCTGCTTTGTGAAAGTAGATTTGCAACATGCCCAGCACTTTTGGCAACTAATTTCTTTAAAAAATCAGTTATTCTTACCTATACTAAAGTAGGCCTGAAGGGACTGTAATGACAAGGCCTTCTTTCTTACTGATGGTGTCAAAAGGAGAGACAGAAGGTTGGTGAGGACTGGAGGTGCAGAGATAACTCACTTAACTGGTGTTAGGGCTTAATAAGAAAGATCAGATACATTAGTGATAATTCTTGTCATAAATAGATTTTTTTTCTTTGGCAATAACATGTTTGTACCTTCAATTCTTAAGCAATACAGTGGAGAAGTAAATATCCTGTTTTAAGAAGCTACCTTTAGCTATGTATGTCCTGACTCACCTTGTCTTGCCATATTTTCAATTGATCTTAATGTAATTCAATTGAATTAGGCATTCATATATTCATTATAGAAAAGCTGAGTAGAGGATATAGTTGTTCCAGCAGTTGTTGTTGAATTATAAGAGAGTAAGTGTCTGTCTGTTCCTTTTTTACTACTGGGATGCTTCTGAGAATGCCACTAGAAGGTACCGAGAACAGGCTGTTAGAATATCACTATGAGAAGCTGGCACATAAAGTTTGCCGAAGTCATAGCTTGAGAAATGTGACAGTAGCTCCAAGGTCCAAAGGCTTAATGTTACAAAGGATTAGAAGACATGAGCCTTAAAGAGTCTGAAAGCAAAATACTTTTTTTTTTTTAATTGATACTTATATATGTAAAACTGAAACACAATAGGATGTCTCTTGGTTCTGAGTATTAACAAATATGGCAGCCACAAACTCAGGGTTTGCAGTAGTTAGCAATAGAAGGTCTTTACTCTCCAGTCTACCCAGGATTTCCTGTACTAGGAATATAAATTGTTCCTTCTCTTGGTGTTCAAATTGGAGAATCATTACTCATTAACCACATTGCTTAACCTATTTTTCTCTTAGTTTTCCCATGTAAAGGGGAGGTAACAGTTCATTTTAGACCATCAGAGTATGCAAAAGAAAATTAATTAGTGCTGCCTGGTAGAAGTAATGTATGTTACTGATCATTGTATTTCTTCTGTCTGTAATAGGTAAGAAAAGATCCTCAACAGGAGATCATTGTAATATTGCAATTATCTGTACAGCCCTGCATTGATAGCACTTTATTCACATGTCAAACAGCTTCCTAATTTTCATTCATAGGAACAGACTTATGTAAGGCAATAAATGGAAGACTGTATCTGAAGATGGTTAAACATAATAATTAATTCCTATGCTCTAGTGCAATACCAAACTGTTGCTAGCTCCAGAAAGGTCCCTCTGCTGCTGGGAGTGATAGCCATCTTTGGGGAAGGGGAGACATAATTTGAAGACCACCTACTGTGTCTCTCTTCAAGCACTTTTTCAATGTTTTTGGTAGCATTTTCTTGGTGAGGTGTTAGGATAATTGAACCCTCAGCATTTGTTTGATTTTACCTTTTTTCTTAATGTCTTGAGGGGAGCTTACCCTCCCCAAATTATGGTGGTTTGGATATTTTATTTTCCTTTATTCTTCTCTTTGTTCTGGTTTGACCATTCTAAAAAGCACAACTTATGCTACGGATAATAGGTGATACTAGGGAATTATAAGTTGTGTACACATAAGAAAAAATTTAAAACGTTGGTTGTTGTCAGAAATATATGTGTAGATGTATATCTTCTTCAAACTTTGTAAATCATAGCCACAATCTGTTCATATGCCTGAGATTCAGTTACCTGGTATGTAGATAAATGGCATAAAGTACTCTTAAGATGTGATACCAAAGCAACAATGTAGACAGGTCTCAAAATCTGGAGTTTTACGAAGAGCTCTTTTCACATTTTGCCAGATATACAGCTGTGGTTTAATTGTTCACCAACTGTGGTTTAGTTTTCTCACCAGGAGGTAATACTGAATATTTGTTATATGGAGTTATACTCCATTTCTACAGATATTAATGTTTTCTGAAAACAGAAACATGACCCAAGGCTCCTTTTCAGTGTGTTTAAAATCACTCTATCTCCAAGGGATCTTGTACTTCAAGAGAAGAAAATTCTTGGTAGTGGTCAGAGAGTCATGTTTCACTTGAGACTAAAAGACCTCTGAGGTGGTACTTTTTAGGGTCCTCTTTTAAAGTTCACATGTTCCATGCAATCAAATTTTATTATTTAGCAGAAATCTTCCAACTTCTTCCAGTCTTCATCATTGTAATATTGCATCACTGTACTTGGTGACTATTTTGGCTTTTTCTAAATTAATTCCCTAGTATCACCTATTATCCCTAGACAATTTTTTCCCATTTTCAGAGAGAAATGTACATGACTTTTGAGATAATAGGTCAGTATTGTCATTTTCTTTGCTGAAATTATTTAATCTCCATTTAAGGGAAGAATGGGCCAAAACTTGCTATCTAATGACTCTTCATAAAAAGGGTTTTACTCTATTCACACCAGCATATTGTTTCAGTGAAGATTATAGTTGAATTTTCATGTCTTACATATTTTGTATTAGTTGTTGCATAAGCTTTAGCTGGAGGATTTTTACTGGAAGAGGAAGACCAACTTTCTTTTCTGACATTATGTAATTTTTAATAAAATTTCTTGAATGCAATTACATCTATATTAAAATTCAGTGAATTAGAGAAACCAGAATGCAGCATAAGAATGAGCTGTGCAAAAGACCACAAGCACCTTCCCTAAGGAGTGTTCATCTCTGGAGTGAAAAAGAATAGAAGAGTAGAAGTCTTTGATATAATGTAGACTCAAAGAGAAGGTAAAGGTAGCTCTAATGAAAATTAAACAGCCATTTTCAGGTGCAGCCAATACCCAGTTGGTATATGAACCTGAGGCAATGCAGTCAGAAACAGGAGAAAGCAACTTCATTCAGTCTTGAAAGTGGATTACTGGGTTTAGAAACACAGGGTATTTATCAGCAGAGAAATCTCAATGAATTCATCTAACAGAAAAAAGGCCACAAAATGGGCTATCAAGCCTTATGATCCAATAGACATAAAAACAAGTACAATATATATTCTGTATTCTTCTATGTATAAACGTGTCCTGAATCTCAGATTAGAACATAAGGTTTTTGTAGGACTGCGTGCATACTGCCAGGATCAATTTTGTAACAATCTATTCTTCCAATACTGTTATGATCATGAGTAACAGTAATGACTATGGTAATGATTATGATAAAAATTCAATTTTGTTGTAACTTCCAAACTCTGCTTAAGTGTTAGCACTAATTATTCCAGTATCTTTGTGTTATTCCCATACTTGCATGTGTGAAATGGAGGTGTCACAGTCTATCAGCTGGCCATCACAGCACAGTGATGTATTGTGTTCACACCAGTGAAGTCCCTGTGAAGTCAATGGAATTTCAAAGATAGGCTTGAAAGCAGAATTTATACTTTCCTTTAAAGATCCAGTCTGGGAACACATGTCTTTAAAGTCATGATTCATAAAATATATATGTTGAAGAAAAGCATTCCATTGAAATAAATGATCCTTGGGTGTATGCTGCCTGTAGTATGCTTGGCAATATATGCATTAGAAAGAGTCCCATTAGCCAGACTACTAAAGGATCATAAACTTGACTGTTGGACTAGCAGAGCTGGAGTAAATGAAGCATAAACCAAGCTAAGTTGAACCTAAAAATAATAAACAGTATCTGTTTCACCTAATGTAGGTATTGCCATTTTCAGCTACTAATATGCTTATACAAAAACATTGAGTTTTTGGGTTTTTTTTAGATTCTGTATAATGTATGAAAAAAACCATATTCCAATATTAAGCAAAGAAATTTCATCTTCTGTGCAAAGTAGGTAGTATTTGGCAAGGTAAAGGGTAATTGTTTTTCTTATTTTCTTCAATTCTACTAGTAACCCCATGGCAAAAAGAGAAAAGAGGGTCTTTTTTATAAGTACATGTAGTGAAAGGACAAGGGGGAATGGCTTCAAACTGAAAGAGGCCAGGTGTAAATTAGGTACAGTATAAAGATTTTTCACTATGAGAGTGGTGAGGCACTGGAAGAGGATGTCCAGACAATTCATGGATGTCCCATCTGTAGCAGTGTTCAAGGCCAGGTTGAATGAGCCTTGAGCAACCTGGTCTACTGGAAGGGTCATGGCAGTGAGGTTAGATTTAGATGATCTTTTTCATTTCCAACCCAGTTCAATCCATGATTCTGTGATACAAAGATACTGTTTGACTTTCTTAAATTGGAAGGGACCCCTAAGGATTATTGATTCCAAATCCCTGCTCCTTACAAAACTACTTAAAATTAAGCCACACACTTAAGAGCATCATCCAGATGCTCCTTGAACTCTGACACTTTGGTGCCATGACCACTTTCCTGGGAAACCTGTTCCAGTGACTGATCACCCTCTCAGTGAAGTAACTTTTCCTAATGTTCAGTCTAAACTTCCCTTGATGCAGCTCAGGCCATTCCATTTCCTTATGTCGTGTTGCTGGTCATGAGAGAGAGATCAGGATCTCCCCTTATACTGCTCTCCTGGAGAACAAAGTCATGCCTCAGCTTTCTTTTCTCCGAGATGAACAAACCAGGTGACCTCAGACATTCATTTTAAGTCTTACTGCTGAGGCCTTTCACCATCTTAGTCATCCTCCTTTGGGCACACTGTAATAGCTGTATATCCATCTTTTACTGAGACCCCCAAAACTGCATGCAGTACTTGAGACATCTCTGCTGTGCTACAGTGTAGAGTGAGATAATCACATCCCTCAGCTGGCTGATGATGCTATGCCTAATGCACTCCAAGTTATCCCCTTTGGCTGCCAGGGTACACTGGTGGCTCATATCCATGAACTCAAACCCTCAGATTTCTCTTTTACAGAGTGGATCTCCAGCCTCTCATCTCCCAGTTTGTTTGTATAACCACAATTATCTATTCCAGGTGAAGACTCTGGCACTTGCTCTTGCTGAATTTCATGTGGTTGGTGCTTGCCCAGCTCTCTGGTCTATCCAGATCTCTCCGCAAGGTTTCTCTGTTCCTGAAGGAGTCCACAGCTCCTCCTAGTTTAATGTCATCAGCAAATTCACTTAAATGTACATTTAATTTCTGTGTCCAGATCTTTTATAAAAACATTGAAGAACACTGGCCCTAAAAGTGAGCCCTGAGGAGCCCACTGGCAACTGGCTGCCAGCCTGATGCAACTCCATTTAATACCCCTCTGAGCCAACTGCTCAGTCAATGTCTTATGGACTTCTCTCTGCTCTGTACATTTTATCCAGGAGAATACTCTGGGAAATAATACAGAAAACTTTGCTGTAATCCAAATGCACCACTGTCTTTTTTTGGTCAGCTAGATGGCTGACCTAGTGCTAAAAGGAGATTAAGTTGGTTAAGAAAAACTTTCCCCTCATGAACCCATGTTATCTGCGGCCAATGAGGGTGTTATCTTTCAGATATTTTACAATGATTCCCAGAATAATCTCCTCCATACTTTTATCAGGCACTGAAGTGAGACTGACAGGCCTGTAATTAACAGGGACTTCTTTCTTTCCCTTTTTGACTCGAACGATTTTTTCCAGCTTCCAGACAACTGGGACTTCTCCAGACTCCCAAGATCATTGACAAATAATGAAGAGAGGCCCTGTGATGACACTGGCTACACCTTTCAGTGCTCTGGGATGAGTCCCGTGAGAGTCCAGAGTTGGACCCTCATTGTGCATACAGCTGGAGCAGCAAATTTCAAAACAGTGCAGGGTCAGCTGGGAGTTTACCACTCCCTAATGCATTCCCAAAGTTCACACACCTCTTTCTGTGTGTGGTTTGTTTTATTTTTCCTAAAGAATGGGCCATCAAGGGACTCCTGCAAGACTTTAAGAGTCCAAGTAATTTGAGGTTTTTCATCTTCCATTTCAATCTACTTTTCTCCTTGGTCTCCTTTTCTCTTTCCCTCTCTGTACACTTTTACTATTTTGTCAGTTTGCAGCAACTAAAAAACCTGAGAATTGATGTTGAATTGCTGTAGGTTATGAAATATATTTCATTGATTTCAAATAAAATGTCAGACATAAAATGCAGCATTCATTTTTATAATTGTCACTTCTGAGAGTTGCAATTGAAGTTGGTAAGAAATACCAAAATTTGACCTTCCTGAAATAGAAGATGATAAAGAAAAATGCCAACATTTCAGTGAAAGAAGTATGCTGAAGTTAATATTTTGGAAGTGAAGGCATGGTTTTTTAAAGCAATGGAATTTTTAGAAATATATTTTTATGGGGACAAAGGTAGGAAGTGCAAGAATTTTGGAAAAGTATGAAGAGATTATTAAAACTGCAAGGCACAATACAGATTTTCACGCTTGTGAATTGAATATGCTCAGTCAAAAGTAAAATCACTGTGCTTGAAAAATCTCCTGTATTACTTGACAGTTGGTTAGGTGTTCCCTTGACAACTGCTCTGGTTAATCAAGGCTGTAAATGAAGCCACTGTTTCAGTGTTTTGCAGGACACTTTTATTTTATGTCTTTAATATCAATACTTTTTTTAGGAAAGGAATTTTTGTGAGGATTTTTTTCCTATGTTGAACTGTTAAGCTGGGCTAATGTTTTTCAGATTGTAGGGAGAAAAATAGCAAGTAGTTCTAAATGTAGTCCTCTAATTGTGTCATTATGAAATGGACAGTGGTGTAACTAATTTCTAATAATTTTTCAGAAGACCAGGAACCCTGGTCTGTTAGCAGTGTGAGGTCTATGGTCAGAAACAGTCTCACCATGATTATTTAGCTTGGATAAAAACAAAGGTTCTCTTTATAATACCTGCGTAATTTATACCTATTGATATGACACTTTAATTTTGCTCTCCTTAATCTGTTAGAAATATGGCTGCACCTTCAGCATTATATAAAAAATATAATTGCTATAAACTAAATTTTCCTAAGTATATTTACATAATCATGAATGCACCATTTTCACGTGATTACATTGCATAGTTATAATGCATGAAAGCAGTCGTAACTCTTCCAGAAGTTCCAGTCTCTGGACCTATTCTCATCCATATGGTCAAATATGTAATCAGTTTAAGATACTTTACTATGTTTCCCTTGATATAACTGGAAGCTGAAGCAATCATGCTATCAATTAGATCTTAAGTCAGACTTTCCAATTGTTAGAAGAGACATTAGTAGGGATTTTGCGTTCATGCTTTCTTGCTGTGCTCCTTTAGTGCCATCTGGTGACTAGCTTGAAAGAAGAAACAGTGTTTTTATTTCCAGCTGGAGAAGTAGTCTATGATTATTTAAGCTAAAACTTAGCTTAGCTTAGCTACTTGTGCAAGATCATACCAGGTAACATTTGATTTAGAGGTGCCCCAATCTTAGCTGTCTTAAGAAGAGTTCTTCAACTATTAGTTCCAGACCTAAAGTAATCCAATACCTAATATCCACAATTGTATCCTGGGTGTGTGAGGTACACACTGCACTTTGTTAGAAATCCAGTGTTTATGCACACAATTAATCAACATGCAACCAGTAATGACACAGTATTCTGTTATACTGTTTTGCACCGGTTGAGATTTGAGTCTTTTGTAAAAAAATAATAGTAAATCCATTGTAATTCTGGTTTTTAACTTTATATAAAATCAACAGCAACTATGAAAAAATCATGATTTTTTAAGCCAAGAGCAAATAAGAAGGCTGAACATCTCATTTCAAATTTATGGCAATAAATGCTTGAATTCATCAGGCCTATCTTAGCATCTCCAGGAACAGGTTGGGCTTCACATGGCTCCAGACCTGTTCAGATTACTGTGCCCATATGTCCTCCACATATACACATTTCCCATAACTACTCCTCGCACACCCAATTCTTTACTTCCCTGTGAATCCTTTTTATATCGTTATGAGTGTGATGTTCATGAATCACAATTCTGGTGCCTGACAGAATTATCCTGCAATAGGAATCGTATTGCATTCTCTCCTGTCACTGTCTCTGGAGAGAAAAATATGCTGGCTTTAAATGCAGCCGGAATATGCCACTGAGATGCGAGGCAGATGGACTGAAATGCCTTCAGCATCTAAACGAGTGAAAAAGCACCACTGAACTAAAAATACTTCAAAATTTAAAGATGTCAGTGATTAGCCACTTTCATCTCAGGTGTTCTTAATGTGAGGTCAGTATCTCATAATATGAGGTTAATTGGAAAAATAAAGAAAAAATGTCAAGAGAATAAATCATCAGTTTCATTTTCTCTTTTCTAATGCGGATAATGGATTTCAATCTTCTATGAAGTGTGTGGATACAACTGCATTTATTCAATTGCAAGATTAAGACAGATTTAAACATAGATTATAAGAAATCTATAACTAGGTTATAGAGAAACATGAACGGTACTTTAGTTCAGGTAATTTCTGTGACAGAATATTTCAAGTCCCTTCTTTGTTCCATTGTTTCAAAAAACTAATGTGATTATATTTTGCATGTGTCCATGTTATAGCACTTTCTGGGTTTAAAAGCTATAATAAAGACTGAGACAGCATTTATGGTTTAATTGCCATTTTCTCATATGTTTATAATTTTCTAAGAAATCTTCTTTTGGACTGTAATTTTCCATACTCTGTCTCTTTCTAAAAGCTATTCTAGGCATATTTAAGTAATCTAGCAAATTCAAACAGTCCTAATTTTGTGGTAATGTAAGCATGAAACATATCCATTTTGTTCACATTTCAAATGAGTTTTTCCATCCTATGACAAGACAGAGAGAAATTTCAAGTATTAATGCATTGCAAATCTTTACAGAGAAGGTAGCAAATGCTGAAGAAAAGAGCAGTAGCATGGTGTGCATTCCTAACATGCACTCCAGAATACAGGGCAGTAGGTGTCTGCTTGTATCCTGTGGTTTTATTCTCACAACTCAGTCACTAATCTATTGGCTGACATCAAACAATTCTGTTCCACTCTTTGAGATTTCATTGCTGCATATTAAAAAAAAAAAGTAAAACACATCTATATCCTTTGTGAAGTTAAGATCTTAAGATAAAAATCGCTGTATAATAAGCTGCTGTTTATGGATGCTGAGGGATTTTATTTGGATTTTCTTTTTTTCTCACATATTTATTTAAAGGTAGAATGGATTACCAGACATGCCTGAGTAGGGATGACTGTGTTATTATCTAAATGAAATTATGATACTTGGCCTTGTCTAAATAAAGACCAAAAATAAAGAACTTATCAAAAGTAAAGAACTTGTCAGTATCAAGCAGCCTTTAAGGCTTATTTTAGTTGCACCTGTGTTTAATCTTCCACATTTTTCCTCTGGTAAAGGATCAAAACAATAGAAATTATGTGTGCAAAGCAGTGAGAATGTGTGTACACCAGGCATTTGCAATGGAAGTTTACAATGCTAAATGGATGGCTAATTGCTTGAAGATGGTCACACTGACACAGACCTCACTGTTATTTTATTTTTCATTAGATGAGCATTCTTTTTAATTAACTTTGCCACTTCACTTAGACTTTTGTTCTTTGTGGGCTGGACCATTGTAATATGTGATATAAGAAGTTATTTAGAAAAAGAAATATTCAGACTTCAGAAATCTTTCTGAAAATCAGGGACAAGGCAGGGGGAGAGGGCAGGCTTTGCTATGTTAGGTCTCTACTACAGTATCCACTCAGAGTACAAAGTATCAAGGCTATGAGGTTTTTTTCCCCCCCGCAAGACAGAATCTTAAATGAGCTGATTTTCTATTATCTGAGAAACTTAACTTTAGACACTCTGATTTACTGAGATAATTTCCAGCAGCTGAAATATGAGTAGGAATAATAAATCAAATTCAAAGAATATTTTACATTTCAAAAATTGGTTGGAAAACACAATAGTGGAAGTATTTTCTCCAAAACTGTCCTTATTTCAAGTACCTAAAAAGAACATCACTGGCTATCTGTCAATATACACATTGTTTAATAAGGAGAAACTTTTGTTTACTGAATTCATAATTTATAATGAAATTGTGCAAATCAGATGGTCTTCAAAACAGCAGGCACTGCTTCTGGCTCCCTGTATTCAAAATCAAAATATTATGCTAACTTTAGACTTTTCAAGAAGGAATGCAGTTCAAAATACCTTGACAACATGGCTCCTTTTAACCTAAAATTAGAAATAAAAATAAACATTTTTCAAAATCATTTGAATAGTCTAGGGGTCTAGATCATATTTTAGAAGGTGATAATAGAAAATGCTATTCAAATATCTCAGACTTTTAAAGAAGGATTCAAAAATAAATGTTACATACTTACAAGGTAGAACTAATTTAGCACATTTCAACCCCATGCATTGGAGTACAGTGAAAAGTCAATGAATTAGTATTGACTGATTTAGCTGTGAACCAGCAGTAACCATTAGAAAGGTGGGATTTATTAATATGTGAGCATCAGCTGCTGATGTGGATGTGCTGCCTTAAGATGAGTTAGTAAACACTGGTTTTGTGCTGCTCACACAGAAATCACTGCACTGCAGTGAATTTATAAATATCATTAGGGGCACAATACTATATCCATTTATGTCAATACAATGTTCCCAGCAACTTCAGAGGTGAAAACTGAGACTCTAAATTTCATAATGAGTCTCCAGACAGGAGGATGAAATAGTAAGACTTTAGACACAGGAGCAGAGACACAAAGCTCAAGGCATAACCTGGAATAATCATGCCATGGCAGCTGCATACAACCAACCAGACAGTGATATATAAAAAGGTACCATTTGAGACTATGGTACATCTTGATGTGTTTTCTCCAGGAGTAAATTTGTCCTTGCCAATGCTGAAGTAATTTCTATGATTAGAAATGTGTGCTTCTAGTGTACAGATTGTAGTGGGCTTTAAAATATTTTAACCCTTTCATATGTGTACGGCCTAACATAAAAATTCATCTATCCGAACAAAAAAAAAATTTATGAGATTCCTGTTATTGTCCTTTACCATTTATCCAGCTAAAAGAAATGGAAAATTTGACAATCCATATAAATACATTAATTTTTTTTCAGAAACATTTTTAAAGTTGGTTGTGTAACATTTGTGAAATATTATATAAAATATGCAACATTGTTTTTGTTAGAAGCCATACCCCAGAAACCCAATTAGGTTGACTTTGCTGAGCAGAGTTTCCTATGCAGAGTACATGTAGTCAGTAAACCTTAACATGCTTCCCAATCACATTCTCTTTTACAGCACATGAAAATTGAATTTGAAAGCATTTCTACAGAAACAGAAGAGATCTGTTTTTAAGAATCTGTCAACAACTATTGCCCTATTCTGCATTTTCTGCAATAATGTTTATGTAAATTTCCTTTCTAAATATAAAACCAGTGTTTTTGAAAATCATTCTTTTTTAAATTGAATTTTTTTTGCTGATAATATTGATAGCATTTTATCAGATCTCATCACAGAAAGAAACTGAAGAATTCAGTTATTAAACATTCACTAGTATTTACTTTAAGGTTAGTTTACTTTAACTTTACATTCTTCTTTATCTCTGAGGCTCAATACCAGAGTTTGCTCTAACAGACTTTACAAGTAGTGATAACTACATCACAGTGTAATTTTTCTGCTCAGAGGTATGCAGCCTTTCATATCTTATTCCATTTCTGTTCCCCCTGTAGGTCAGGAAAAGGAAATTTCAGCCCAGGCTGTTCAGCATCATTCAACATTGATGCCACTTGTCCAACAGTCCTCTGTGCTAGAGAGACTGTATGTCAACCACAGTTAGCACTTCAAATTTATCAATACCCACTTAAATATTTAAAGATTTTTTTTCTTTTTTTTTCTCAGTATATATTTCAAACACTAGTCAAGAAAGCAAACAGAAGCGGGACATTAGTAGATGAAACTTACATCTTTTTGTTCCTGGGTAGTTCAATAGCCATGAAACTGGAATTAGTAGTGCCCAGAGATTTTCATCCTTTATGGAAGTATGACCATCTCTTTCACCTTACCTTTGCCGTGTGGGGTTTGAGTACTCCGTGACCAAGAGTATAAACAGCAATGGGATCTTCTGTTTCCCTACAGCTACATGTTGCCTGTGGGCAGTCCTGAAGGTTACTGCATGATTGAAGTGGCTGCAGACAGAAACCCTCCTGTACAGCACAGGCTTTCCTTCTCGCATCGAGTATCTCAGGTGAGTCTGCAAAACATCAAAAAATAGCTGTTTGCTTTGAACATTTCATCAGCATATGCACTACAGTTGTTTTCAAAGGAGAATAACTCTAACACTCTAACTTCTTCTAAAGGAGGAAATGTAATTCTTCTTCAGATATCATTATATGTACTTAGTTTCTTTCTAACAGGTATTTTCACATCCAGCAACCACAACATATCCATTAATTTCTTACTTTATTTGGCTGAAGATTCTATTCCTACTGCACAAAGTCCATAAAAAGGACATGGATGCTATGATAGTTATAAAAATGTATGTTAGCAGTGTCATTTACCTAAGGCCAAGGGGTTATTAGAAATAATTCAGATATTATTAAGCAGTAGTTCTAGTTACTTTTTAATTGCAAGCCACATTGTCTAGGAGGACAGTTATGAATCATCAGTGATTTAATCTGGTATCAGTATTTTTACTAGGACTTTGCTTCTGAATAATATTGGAAAAACAACTGTATGCATTTTGAAACTGATACCAGAAGACTCATTCTGAATGGACAAGAGGTCACCTTTCCCAAATCTTGAATTTTTCAGTTATTCTTTGTCCTCATTTTATTGTCTTTGTTATGCATTCTCTCATTGCAAGATTATTTCTGCATGAAACATTTAAAATATTTTTAGTCAAGAACCTGAACTGTGATTGACAGCTTGTTTTATAAGTTTGTTCACTAGAAGACTGGCCAGTTATCTGTAGAGATGCTAATCTTGATGTGCATCTCCTAGTATGCACTGCTGGTTTGTAACAGAATTTCTTCCCTTGCATGGTATGTAGTAAGAATATCAAATCCTCATGACTAACTATTACACTTTACAGATCTGCTCCTAATCTCCCAGAACCTCTATTTACACAGTACACAATCAAAGTGAGAAAAAAAGACATTTCTTATCTTTAAGAGGACTAATGAATATCTTCCCATTATTGCCCAAGATAATCCTTTTTTACCACTCAGTCTCAAAGTGAAGAAGGATATTTTCAAATTAGTATTTGAAAGGTTAAACATGAGTGTTGTATAAGTTATTGATATAACGCTATATTAAGCCTTTTATGTTATTAACAAGACTCACTGGAATTCTTTCTTTGTGCCTCCATAAAATATATTCTGGTTAAGTCAGTTAAATTGAGAACAGGACCTTTATAGAAAGAATGTGTATTATGGTGTAGTAACATGAGCTTGTACATCAAATACATTATGATAAAATCCAGTGATGCTAGAAACTAAGCAAAACCTACTGAAGTTTCTCTGTGATACATGGGGTATGCCCCCAAGGTTAGTGCTTCTGTAAAATAAGCTAAATAATAAAGGAGATTGTGTTGCAAGGGGAGTGTTAAAAACACTGTTCTTAATCACAGAAACTTTATAATGCAGTCCAAAGCTTTTCTTAATTCCTGAAAGAGATTCACAAGCAGAGAGAAAATGTCTGCAAACATTACTTACAAATCTTCTCTATCACTGTGGTGTTCCATAGCTTTGTTTGAAGGTAGATAAAGTCAAGTGATCTGAAATGAATTCAGCAAGTGCAGAGCCAATGTCTTTGAATTCCTTTGATATGAAAAATCTGATTTAATTTTATCCATGCTCTAAAAGAAGTAGGTGTTTTTCTTTTTCCTTCAAAATGAAAGACGCTAAGTAGAAGAATATCTGGCAGTATTCACATTCATTGTATCACCAAATTTCACTTGAAATTGTCAGCAACATAGCTCCAAGACTGACAAAAGCAATAGTGGAAACAACAAAGCAAAAACCGTATGGGTGTGTGAATTCCAAATAAATCAATGGGATGTTTTCCTCCTGTTTCTGCTTCTTTACAGGCATCTGAATATGATAGTGAAGGGCCTCTTCACTGTAAATTACACCTTCACATGTTTTACATATGCTGTGATATATTTCTGATTCCATTGGTTTATTCCTGCTTGACTTGAATGGGCTAGGTGTCACCCTCTTTCTGGAATAATGGTATTGTACAAATAGGTGCATCACTGTGTGATAAAACTATTGGGGTTTTTTTCAATTCCTAAGAATTGGCAGGCACTTAGCAAATAAACTTAGGAATGATGAAGTCCCATGTCAGAATTCCAGAAAGTCAGGAATTAGCTTAAGGAGTGGAATTCAGAGTGTTAAATGAGTCACAGATCCTTTATATATGATGATTAAGGGCTTGAATCCTAGGTCAGGCAATAGAGGAATTACCATAGTGAACACTAATATGATTTGGTTAGACCCTGTGTGAGAAAGTTGTGGTTGTTTCTTTGCACCTTTATAAGGATGCTCTAGGCTTTTGAAAATTTGAAAATTTCCTTTTGCTTTTCCCCTTGGGCTTCAGTATAGCAGTCTGTTTTCTGCCATTCATAGAAAAACTAAAGTCTTTTTTCTGTATTCCCCTTATCTTGGGGTCCCATAGGTCCCAGGTCCTAAAGGAAATATCTTCAAGTCTACAGCTTTTCCTGTGTTCCTGCAGTGAACTTCAGCCATGAATGTACAACTCATAGGATGAGGGCAGCTATGTTAAAAACTTATCATGTTCACTGTGGTTAAGACTGGGAATTACAATTTGTGTTTTATCTCTTATGTATTTGAAAATATGAAAACACATTAAACCATCCTCTTTGTAAGGATTATTAAAAAAAATTAGAGAATAACATTTTTTGAAACAATCGTTTCAGAAAGTATCAGAGGTTTTTGCCATCTTCAAGAAATTATTATTTCCTTTATCAGTATCTATTATTCTTTCATTGTTTACAAAAACACCAGAAATCACATTTTTTTCTGATGAACCTCATTTTGTTTCTGCAGGTCACCTTTGGATCAATTTTCCTTGGAAACGTTCCTGCTCGTGAGGAGGTTCATCAATGTGCTGGGCAGATATATGGCTATAAAGGATGCATTAGGGATTTTCAAGTTAACCACAAAGAGTTGTTCATCATAGACGAGGCTCTTGATGGAAGGAATGTTGAGAATTGCAATGTTCCAATATGTGATTATCATCCATGTCACAATGGTGGAACCTGCACTAGGTAAGACGTATTTCTTTACCCATTTTATCATTCATTCGTGATGAAAAATTACTATAATTTTCTCTGTAATGAAATAATCACCAATATTTTGTCCTGATAATTTCAAATAGAAAATGCGACATCTTCATTCCAGACAAAGAGATGTTATACTTTATTTTCTTGCATGAAAAGTGATATAAAATATAATGGCACCGTCCACACTGGCTATATATTTTGTTGAAGCCAGAATTCCTTTACAACCAACCAGCTCAATACTGGTACAAGACTATATGTGAACCTTTGTACAGACAGTTTGGAGAGAAGGCACATAAGATTTCATTCTTCTGCCTACATAGAACAACTCCATATCTTACTTAGTCATGTACCCTCACACATCTTCATGGTGTGTTCCTGGGTGCAAATGTTCATCATCATGCTATGAAAACACTAGCAAGTGACTTTCTGGTTCACCTTCAGTATATGTGAAAAGGCATTGTCAAAGAGCCTTTGAAAGTTAAGGTGCACCATGCTGAAAGAGGAGTCTGAAAGAGACATGAGTTAAAAGAACAAAGGATGATGGTTCAGTTGAATGATGGTTCAGTCGGAGCACAGTAACTTTTTAAGCCATAGAACTTGATCATTATCTTAGGAACTCAGCATTTGGAAACACATTTCTGTTTAGAAATTATAGAATTTGTGAAGTAGATGCCAAATTTTAAAAAACTTGTAGTTCACTTCAAGACAAATGCTGAAAAGAACAGTCTAAGGTTCTTTTGATATTCTGGACCATTCTGAGTTTCTTAAATTAAGAAGATCTTGAAAAAAATTTGAGGGACTTCTCTGCCTCTCTTGATTGATGCAAACACACAAACACCAAACAGGTCTTTAATCTCTAGGTCCTGTGTGACTAGAGCACAAATGAAAGCAAAGCTGTTTTATGAAAACACAATTTTCCTACCAGTCTGGTGAAAATGAGTGTGTACTTTGGAGTAATGAACCTGTTTTTTCTCTCTTGGTCTTTGCTGTATCTCTCATTCTACTGCTTGGCCTGTCAGCTGCCATTATGGAATACTGTTTCATTTGAATTTGTGTCCTGAATAATTCATGACGATTGGATTTGTTTCCTGCCTTTCTGCTTTCCAACTGCTGGCCTGGGCCCTTTTCAGAAATGCTTTTGTTTTGAAATAGGTCACTTCTTTTCTGTCCAGAGGCGTCATGGAAGTCTGAGCATGTGCAAACCAGGGATAAGTGGCTTTGCAGTAGCACGGTTTTCATGATTTTCTACAACAGCCAACTTATTTTCAGGGATCACCTCCTCCAAACCCAAGAATGATTCATCTTAATAAGCAGGAAATCAACTGTCAGCAAGCCAGAATAGATTAATAAGATACTTCTGACAAAACTCAAACATTAAAAGGAGGTATACAAGAGATAGAAGCATGGCCAGGTGGTCTGGGCAGAATACAGACAAAAAATCCAACTACATAGATATGGAACAAGCCAAAGCCCATCTGGAGATTAATCTGGCAGGGACGTGCAGGGCAAAACCAAAAGCTTGTACAAGAATACCAGCAGCAAAAGGAAGACCTAGGAAAATGTAGGCTTGATGGTGAATGGGGAAAAACTGGTGACAAAGGATTCAGGAAAGATTGAATTGCCTTCTTTGCCTTTTCTGTATTGATAACTGGGCTCCAGGAATCCTATTCATCTCCTGTAGGAGAAAGTCTGAAGAAAGGCAGATGAGCATCAGATTAGGGAACTTTTAAATCAACTGGACATATATCCAGGGGACCTGATGGGATTCACACATGAGTGATGAGGGGACTATTTAATGTCATAGCAAGATTTTTGCCAAGTGTTTTAATTGTACTGCTTAGTGGCAAGAAGAAAATAAATGTATTTTTCATTGCATTTTATTCTTCAGGTGTTTGGCAGCTGATTAGTGGGTTTGTACTGAAAGATCATGAAGCAAAGAACATAGCAAATATCTCTGGCATGTTTTTTAAGGAAGACTGGAGTTTATCAATGCATATTGCTGGTGCAGTTTTTAAGAAATGTTTTTTACAGTTGTTCTTAAAAGAAATTTACTTGCCTTGTCTCATCATCAGAATACAAAAATACTTCAGCCTATTAATTACAATGATTATGCAAAAGAAATTTATTTGAAAGGAAAAAAAAAATCTTTGTAATTTCAGTAGAAGGCAGGGATTAGAATGTACCTAGTTTGCAGACACAAAACTTCAGGATGCAGCTGACCCTGTGTTCTGGCCATTGGTTACATCAGGTGCTCCCCTAGGGCTTGTCAGGACAGGGATTGGGAGCAGGTGGGGCATCAGGACAGACCCAGCCTTTGGGCATTGGGGATATCCCTGGTTATAGTGACATGCTGAGGCAGGACTGGGACACCAGTCCACTGGTGGTGGTCCAGGATCAAGCTCAGATAGGGGAACAAGGACCATACACAGCCCTAAATTGTCTAGGTAGGGCAATGGTGACAGAACAACAGAGCTTCAGCATATGTAGTGGTGACTTAGGAAGGGAGACAATGTAACCCAAAATGTGCCCCAGTTCCTCTTTCTTATTCCCTGCTTGATACGCTGAGCATGATGCCCATGGTTTGGGATCTCACTGGGGTCAGCTGGGGTCAGCTGTCCTGACTGTGTCACCTTCCAACTCCTTGTGCTGCCCCAGCCTCTGCCCTGGTGTGATGGGTGAGGAGCAGAAAGGTCCTGACTGTTATCCAGCCAGTGTTCAGTGAAGATGTAAAACACAACCCCATGCCAGCCAGCTATTGTGTACAATATTAACTTTATCCCAGCCAAAGCCTGCACAATAGAACAAAAAACATTAGTTTCAAAAGTATTTAAACATATGTTGTGTCCGATGAATGCTTCAGTAGAAACCTAAACTTTTAATTTATACAGTCATTATGTATTAGATTAAAAACCAAAACCGTCTTCTGTGTAAATACTCTACTCCTTTAAAAAGCACTTTTTCAAATTCCCTAGCTCTTTTACTGCACTTATACTAATGTAGAATTCCAGAGACTTGTTAATTTCAAAGGGGAAAAAAATGACAACTATTCAGTAAATTTAAGAGTTTGATGCCACATAGTTCTGCAGATTTCAAAGCTCAAATCACACAAATTTCCAACACAAATTGGATGTGTTTGAAATAGGCATGGAAAGATTAACCTAGGAAGCTCTTAATATTCTGTGTGGCCTGCTGATCTTATAAGCCAGATGTTGCAAACCAAGCTTAGTGTTAATTAAGAAGACACATCTGTGTGTGGGAAATAAACTCACAAAATTACCTCACCAATGATTTGACAATTATGTCAGCCACTACACTAGTAGCAGTTGATTAATGCATTTGTTTTAAATTGTATAAAGACTCAAAAAATGTAAACAGACACAAACTTAGCTTTTATAGTGTAGAGTACAATCTCAAAGTTAATTGCTCCCACAAACAATCATGTTTGCAGTGTCTCACACTATTCTCACAGTGCTTATTCTTGCTGTTGTTATTCCCCATGTATCGATGCAGCAGATGGGTCCATTAATGTTAATCAATTAACCAAGACTGAAAAATCAAACTCAATTAGCAATAAATTTCAATAGAGAGACACTTATCTTCAGATTTCGACTGCCATGTCTGCTGTAATCAACAAAAATATATGAGGAACTTAAATTTTCAATTTCCCTCTCCTGGCAATGTAAGAGATACCTTCCTAGACATGTAGGTCTCATTCAAATAGTACCTTTTTAGCCATAAATAGAAAAACACTATTTTTAAGACATACTTCAGAAATTGTCTGTTTTCTGCATTCTGGTAAATCATGCAATTCCCCTTAAGCCACTAAGAACAGATCACTAAATGTGCATTTCTATCCAAACTCTTTTCTAAAGTTCATCTGATAACACTTTGAATGTCTTTTAGAAAAAAAAAGCTCATGAGTTCAAGGTTAGGTTAGCTTGTAAGTCCAAGATATTTTATGAATTGTGTTGAACTTGGTTAAATGATAGACTATCTTCTGATGTAGATGCTGAGGAGACCAGATGAAGTGAATTAATAAATTTTGCGGTGTCCTTTTAGTACATATCCTGAATATTAATTAAACAGTAGAATGAGAAATTACAAATGTGTATTTATAAGGGAAAAAAGAAAGAGCTTAAACTGTAGGCCTTGGAAACACTAAAATGTTATTTTCAACCTTTTTTACATCTCATTTCAAAGGTTAGTCCTGGTGATCCATTCCCAGTCATGTTCCAACAATGCATTTATGCTTGCTTGTGCCCATAAGCCAAAACTACATGTTATGGCAGGTTTCAGCTGAAGGTATTAATCTAAATATAAGCTTGTATAAGTTTATTAATTCTTTTCTCACATGTCTAACACAGAGCTGCAGTCTGCTTCCAGCTTGCAAAATCTGCTTTTGTGTGTTTCTTGACCTAAAGATAAAATAGTTACCCTAGAATAAGTGTCCATTTTCAAACTAAGGAACACTGAAGTATTTCTCCAAAATTAGCAAGAGCATTGCAGGCTACATTTTTAGAATTGCTCATGGATTTTCTCTGAAGAAAATGAAGAAAATTTTCAGATGGGAGTGTTTTGTTCTCACAACTTTTCAGAATTTGCAACAAATGCCCTTACACAGTCCTGATTCTTATAAAGATGACCTCTTTCCTTTCAAAGGGAAAGGAATTTTCCTCTCAATATCAAAGGTGCTCACATTTTACTCCAGAAACTGATGTTGCTGTGATGATGATGATGATTGATGATTATGATGATTTATGCTTACACACACCATTATTTAGGAAGAGTACTTTGGGGACTTGATTTTTTGGGGTCCTGTTCTTTTAATGAGATTAAATATTATAGTGGGAGTATGGTACTTATGAAAGAGATTCACAATTGGGAATCTATTGCTTTTCCATTGCTTGCTTCAAATTTGATTTTGGAGAAGAAAAAAATTAATTTAAATTTATTTCCAAGCTGTTTTCTTTTTCTGGAAGAGAGATTGTTCGTCCTTTTAGATTCCTCATGATCTGTGGAAAACTTAGTGCCATTCTTATTAAGAAAAAAAAATCATACTTGAGGAGGACGAAAGATGGTTCCATAGTGGCCAAAAATCCTGTTGGATGTGTGTTTGTTGCATCATATTCCCATACGAAATAAGCAAATAAGCAAAAGAGAAAATTTAATTTCAAATTTTCCTAGCACTAAGTATTAACAGATAGAGAATTCATTTACCTAGAATAACCTTTCTGGTAGAAGGAATTCATTTGGTTTAAGTTCCATGCAAAAACTGCACAATTTTATTCTGAATAAAATCTGCATTTCTCCTACATTCTTTTTACTTAAATCAGAACAGAAAACTAAAATTTAATGCCTTCTAGCCCTTGAAGATTAGACAATAAATTGTTCTAATCTACAGTTTTGTTAGGATATCTGTTTCAAGACTTTTTCAACAAGGTGTGATTAACTCTTGGCATCAGAAACAGATTCCCATTTTATCAGATTTAATTTATTGGGCATTGTATTGCTCAGATTATAGTAGTATGAAAGAGAGATTTGACAAAGAAATTAAAGTCATGTTCCATTCCACTGACAGCATTAAGTGATGATGTTTTAGATTTTAAACAAAACATCTGTATGACATCAAGAAATTTTATGATGATAATATATAGGGACATACCAAAAAATAAAATCATTAATTTTATTGGATATACTAGCCTTGAGCATTTGTTCTTTTTAAATAAGCATTTTTAAAATATGGAGCTTCTTTACTAATGATTAAAATGAGGTACTCTCTTCAGAATTTGTGTACTTCAGAACAGAATTTTATCTTAGAAATATTGTTGCAATAACAAATTCTGGCAATTGAAAAATAATCAAAATAAGCAAGTTAGAAAATTGATATTCAGACCATAAAGCATTCTGCTTTTAATTTAGGCAGTATTGTGGTGATTCTATTAAAAATGTTTGTGGGAAAATCAATTTTTTATGCTCTCAGATCCACAGATTTAGTATTCGATTTGTGTGAAAAGTGGCACACTAAAAACAGTGCATGTAAGAACATCAAGCATCTAAAATAAATAGGGCTTCAAATTCCTGACTCTTTAGATAATGTGCAAGCTGTGCACAGAATTTTTTACACACCATGGTATATATCATTCCTATTGAATTTTACTTAAATCAGAGAAGCTACCATTGCTAAAATTTTAGTGTGAGTATCGAAATACCGGTAAATACCATTATTATCCCAGTCATCTCAGAATGTTTTTGACTGAATGCCTAGAAATTCTATGTAGCATTATTTCTGTGAATTGCAACACAACCTAATCAGAATTTCTGATAGCTTTAATTCCAGAAGGGGTATCTACTTTAAGCTTTAAAATACAATATAGCAGCAAAAGTAATTGAACAGTTTTTCCAAGGCAAGTGAGATGTTTAAGCATAAATAGAGATACTCAACACTATTCATACAAATTTCTCCAATTGGAGGAGTAGTGTGCAGGTTTTTAGCAAGAATTTCATTTCACTACAAATCCTGACAAATAGCAGAGCTCAGACTGGTTGCTACAAGATATATCCTGTTGTAGATGTATGAAAAACTAGTAGAGTGTCATATTCATTGTACCAATGGTTTTCCAAAATTCCACATAGATAATCCTTTCAGTATATGTTTTTCTGAGGACCCAGGCTCAGAGAGTGGTGGTGATTGGGGTTACACCCATTTGTCAGCCGGTCACTGGTGAGATTCCCCAAGACTCAGTGTTGGGCCCAGTTTAATATCTGTATTGATGATCTGGATGAGGGGCTCATGAGTACCCTCAGTAGATTCAGACAGCTTCAAGCTGGATGGGAGTGTTGATCTGCTGAAGTCAGGAAGTCTGTGTTGAGGCACCTGGACAGGCTGGATCTGTGGGCTGAGGCAAACTGTGTGAGGTTCAATAACACCAAGAGTCAGGTCCTGCACTTGGGTCACAACACCCCCATGCAGAGCTCCAGACTTGGAGCAGAGTGGCTGGAAAGCTGCCCAGCAGAAAAGCCCTGGGCATGTTGTTCAACAGCAGCTGAACATGAGCCAGCGTGTGCCCAGGTGGCCAGGAAGGCAGTGGCATCCTGGCCTTTATCAGCAGCAGTGTGGCCAGCAGGAGCAGGGCAGGGATTGTCCCCCTGTACTGGGCACTGCTGAGGCCACACCTCAAATCCTGTGTTGAGTTTTGAGCCCTCATTATAAGAAAGACTCTGAGGTGCTGAAGTGTGTGCAGAGGAGGGCAGTGGAGGTGGAGTTGTCCAGCCTGGAGAAAATTAGTCTCAGTGGGGACCTTATCATTCTGTATCTACAACAACCTGAAAGTAGGTCATGACAAGGTGAGTGTTTCCCTCTTCTCCCAAGTAATAAATGACAGAACTAGAGAAAATGGCCTCAGGCTGCAGCAGGGGAGATTTAGATTGGATATTTAGAGGAAAAAAAATTAACCAAAAAGTTTATATATTGTAACATGCTGTCCAGGGAAGTGGCCAAACCACCAGATAATCTGCAATATCTGTAATACATGCCAGAACATTTTTTCCTTTGCCACTGACCTAACATACAAACCTACTTACTAGTTACAGATTTCTATACTTCAAGTACTGAAAATTTCATAATGGAGAACCACTAGTGTGATTGATGGAGGTTTACTGGGTTTGAACTTCATTGTTCTGAAACCTTGTTTGGGAGCTTATCATTGAAAGAAAACAGTGGAGCTTATCAGAGGTCACATAACAGAACAGGTTTCAATTATGCTTTAGAGAAACTTTCTTTGCCTTTGGCATTTTGTTAGATTCGAGGCACATGTTTAGTATTCAAAAAGAATTTGTGAAGTCTGGATATGAAGTATCATCTTGATATAGAAGGTTATCATGACACTAGATTTGGTTTTGTACTTTATTTCTTTCTCAGAAAGAACTTATTTAAGTTTACCTTTTAGAAATATAAAAAATGGGATTTTTCTTTTTACAGGAAACTGGTTTTTTTTATTTAATAAAACTGGACAACTTTGTGATCATCTGAAAAGATAAATACAAATAGTGGTACCACGATAGTCATGAGAATTTCGTGCTCCAGTTGTATACATATGATGAATTTAGATTAGGTGTCCTTTAAGTACCAAGCCTAGCTAAAATACAGCCTTTAGGAAGCAGAAAGGCAGAAATAGAGGAGACATTCTGCCAAAAGATCCATAAGTGTCCAGCTGACTATTCAAAGGCAAAGGTAACCTCACTAGTACCTCACTTTTTTCTCATTGCCCAATGGAATGGGCCAATACCCAAGGTGCTTATACTGTTTTCCTCACAACTGGCTCCAGTTATATAGGATTATATATTAGTCTTGCATGTTGTGGAGACGGGACCTTTCTCTTTTTTTTCTTTTTTTTTTTTTTTTTTTTTTTTTTTTTTTTTTTTTTTTTTTTTTATTAGGGAGGACTTACTGAAGTTCTGTATTACTCTGAAATGATGGGGAATATAGAAGATCAATATATTGTTTTATTCTCAAACATCAAGAGATTTAAGAATTACCTGTTGTATGTCCTGCTAGAAAATTAGTACATCCCTCTTCAGGAAAGACTGTCTTGGGAAAAAAAAAAAAAAGTATAAAACAACTGCTATTGAAGACTGGTTTTCTGAAATTTATATCTGAATATGAAATATGAAAGTAAAAGGACCCTGGAACCACAAAAATCCTTTTGTTCTTTACCAGGAGAACCCTCAGGCTACTTCACAGTGGAAGAGATCAGAATAAGGCCTGGGTCATTAGTTTCCTCCATAACTAGTGGTGACATCTAGAATTGTTGTAGACTAATTGTGGAACAATACGAATCACTACACCACTCTACCTTGAAAGCTGATGTCATTATCGTGATGATAATATGAGATATATATTTCATATATATGATGTCATATGTTTTTGGACATCCTACTCATGTCTGTACCTAGAACACTTCAATATGTTAATTTGTATAGTACTTTAATGGATACTTTACCTTTCTGTGTACACAAAAGAACACATATATGCTAGCAGGTTTTCACACTCATAAATAGGTTGAATGGGTTGCAATAGAAATCAGATCAAGTTCTAAAAAATTCCAGTGGGAGTGAGAACCTCAGGAATCCCCCAAGGCGAAAATCCCAGATGGAAAACCAGTTAGTCAGAAGTTTTGTTGTAAATTGAAGCTGCCAGTCATAAGGGCTCCACCGTCAAGCTGGCCCAGTCCAATGGAGTGTGATGGTGAGTCATTGCTCTGGAGAGACAGAAAACTCCTTTAGTACTGATCTGGTAGTGGGTCTGCACTGGTCAGATGGTGCCCTGTGACCATCTGGTCATCTGGCCAGGGTCAGCCAGCTGCTGGGAATTGAGAAGGAGCTCAGCAGCAAGGCTCACTTTGCTGGGAGGAACATTCCAGGACCCTCACGTGAACAAAGTGCAGATGAGCCACCCCTGTTCTGGTCCAGCAGTAGTCATCGACTTAAATCACAATTGTCACTGATCACTTAGATCACTCTTACTTATATTAAAGTTACATTAAAGTTTCTACATTCCCCAGCAAATTTTCTCAAGATAGCAGAGGGATGTGTAATCCTTTGGTTTCAGAAGCTCTGCTCATGACATCACTTTTCTGCTTCCAAACAACCTTTGAAGCTACTAATAGGATGTGAAGTTTCATTATTAACCATCATGTTATGAGCTTTGCTGTAATCATGGGGCATTTGTGAAGTGTAAGATAAATATCTGTGTGAAAACACAGAGACAAACACATGTTGCTACAAATGCACTCGGATAAATTATATGCTGACTATAGCTGTGCTGTATGCACTGTTCTTTTCTCCAAAATTATCCTGTCTTCATTATACTTTTGGGTTTTACAGTATATTTTTGGTGAGGCTGCTAAGAGCAATTTTTTTATTTTGTGTCTCACCCCAATTGCAAAGACGAGGACACTGAGAACATAGGTAAAATCCCAAAAAGACACATGAACTGGAGTACATTTGGAGTGAATTCTATTAATGAAATGTAAATGAACGACATTCTTTCAGGATGTGTGAGTGATGTCCTGTAAATAAAATAACATTTTTCTATATTTCTCACTGACAGTCTTAGAAATTAGAATCATAGAATCATTAAGGTTGGGAAAGACCTCCAAAATCATCTAGTCCAGCCTTTGACCAATCTCCACCTTGTTAACCAGGTCATAGACCTAAGTGCCATCTCCAGTTATTTCCTGAACACCGCCAGGGGTGGTGACTCTACCATTTCCCTGGGCTGTCCGTTCCAGTGCTTAACCACCCATTCAGTGAAGAAATTCTTCCTGATGCCCAACTTGAACCTCTTCTAACATAGCTTCAGGCCATTCCTCTCATCCTGTCACTTGCTACCCATGGGATGAGTCCCTCCTGACTACAGTCTCCTTTAGGGAGCTGTAGGGAGCGATAAGGTCTCCTGAGACTCCATTTCTCTTGGATGAGACACTTCAGCTACCACAGCTGCTCTTCCTTTGATTTAATCTCTAGACCAACTCTTCACCAGCTCAGTTGTCCTTCTCTGGACACACTCCAGCACCTCAATGTCCTTCTTGTTTTGGGGGAGGGCCCAGACCTGGACACAGCACTCGAGCTGTGGCCTCACCAGTGCCAAGTACAGGGGGACAATCACTGCCCTGGTCCTGCTGGCCACACTATTGCTGATCCAGACCAGGATGCCACTGGCCTTTTTGGCCACCTGGGCACACTGCTGGCTCCTATTCACATCTTTAACTTAATTATTTTACTTCTGGATTATTCACATCATGGGACCGGGAAAAGACAAAGGAAAATACATGGAAATATGTTAGAGAATGGTATATCATCAAGAACAGAGATGTTCAATTTAAACAAATTCTTCACAGTGAGGGGATCTGAGTTACAAATGTTTAGCATTTTGAGCACAGGTCTTAAAACATGAAGACTAGTATCTGTAGCCTAGATAATATCCCATATTATTCTTCTTTGTGGTAGAGCATAATATATTAATATAGCATGATTGTATTTCAGTTGTCAGATTTTTCCAGTAATTCATCCATTTTTCCATTCTGTAAACCATTTCCAGAAATAGGGCATTATATTTCTAGGTTGGAAACTAAGCATGGTAGTTCATTAACCCAGATTTAAACACTTTCCTGGATACCTTCGGGGATTAATTATGGACATCATACCTTACCAAAATATTCAGAGATTGATTTAAATCCCAAAATTCATGCTAAGCTCATTTTCATCATGTTATCATTTTATGTAAGCCAGATTTTTTTTCTTTGCATTCATTAGTATTCAGGATATTGTAACATGGATCAGAGTCACTACCTGGAAAAAAATACTAATGTAGTGGAGAGAATAAACTGTTTAGAAAAACCTGGGGTAAATTGAACTGAAAATCATTTGCAGTTAAGAACCATTAACAAGTAAATTGTGTATTGTAAAGGTGATTACCTTTTTTAAACTATTTTTAGCTTTTCCTCAAGTAGATCTCATGGAGAAATTAAAGTGAAAATTTGCCAAATGTTTGGAATCTTCCGCTCCTTCAGGCACACAGTCCATAAGGTGGTTTTACTCCAAGTTTTATGATACATTTAGAGCTGATAACTTCATTAATTCTTTTTCCCCCAGGTCATGCCTAATGCAACACTATTCTCCTATTACAAAAAAAATTTAAAAAACTGAAACAAAGCAAAAAAAAAAGCACACCAAAAAACACACAAAAGAAACAAACAAAAAACCTCCCTGGTGATTAATACCAAACCTGTAAATTAGACAACGGGTCTAAATGCCACCACTCCCCAGCTTGGAAAATACACAGAAAAAGAGTTACAAACCATTTCCTTTTCCTGATGCTTTCTCTGGGTTTCTAATTCAGTCCATACAATTCTTATACTCTCATCTTCCCCAGGGTGAAATTTGCCTACTTAGGATTCACTTAAACCATGGAAGCACAGCTGAAGTGGGACACAGGATGCAGTAAACAGCTCACTGCTTTGTCACTGTTTCAGGGATGATAGAGCAAGAATGCAGTACATAAACATGCATTTGGTTTCACTTGGTAAATTACAAGTATCCTCTCATGTTTAAAATATTTCTGCACTCCTTGAGTATCCTTACTAATTCCCTGCTTTAAAGAACAATGAGTTAGACAAACTGCTTCACAGATATCTATTTAATTGTTTGGCATTAAAATTCTTTGAGTGGACAAACATTTTTAACATTGAAATATAACTTTAGTATGTATGCTTAAACTGCAATGAAAAAGACAAAGCAATCAGGAGTATATTTTATTAGCTTTACAAGTGTTGAAACTCAGCATCCAGATTTATAAGGTGGTAGTTATGCCAGCTCAAAATTCTAGGCTGAATTCTAATGTTGGTTTTCAGCACCAGCAAATGCTCTTTGGGTCCTGCTGTGTTTCACTTAACAGCAAGGACAAGTGAATTCCATCTGTAGGAGAGCATGTTTTACGTAGCAGCTACTGCAGGGCAAGAGTCAATACTGAGATGGAGCAGGATTCAATATCTGGACACTATTTATGGACATTTGCTTGTTTGTGTTCAATCAGGTTTTTAAAGGTAGGGTGATGATTTAAGAGCAGATGTGGAGATATAACACTTAGTTTTAAAATGGGAAGATATTTGTTCTGTACTGTGATGGTAAAATGCTGTGATTTAATATGAACAAGATGGCATTTGTGGTTAGGAACTAATCTTGCTAGGTGCAGAATATGTAAAAGATGGTATTTGAAATGAACATATCTTGGTTTTTTCTCTGCTTACTAAGATATTTAAACCTCAGTTTGGATCAATTTTTCATGAGTAAATATTTGAGTAGCAGCAAAACCAGTAGGATATTATTATATCTTTATAATATGTATATAGGAGAAAATATATTTATAAGGTGTATTCATAGGTAAATTGATATACATGCATATATATTGATTTGATTTACCAGTATGTTTTTGCCCATATTTTTTGTGTGGATTTTTTTAGTATGAATTGGGCAGTTCCTATTTCCTGGATGCTTAAGTTGACAAGCATTTTCTGTAAGCTAGCTTTGATAATATGTGTTTTTAGTGTCTTGGGGCAATATACATGTATTTCTCATATCCTTGGCACTGATTGCATATGTATTCTATCAGGTTACACTGCAAAGTCACGTACATATGCAATTAGTTTTCCTTAGACCAGAGCACTGCAACCTGAACCACAAACCCAAAAAAACCAGAGCATCCCAAGACCACTCACCGCAGAATGCTCCAACTTACAAAACTGAAATTGAATACAAAATGAGAAACTTTTTTTTTTTTGTGTCAAATCTCATCTTTATGCTCTGGAGACATTTGATTATACAATTATAAGCTGTCCAAGACCCTGTGTATGCAAAATAATGCTTTTCTCAGAAAAACAACAAAAAAGACCAAACAAAAAAAAAACCAAACACGAACAAACAAGTCAACAAACAAAATCTTAACTAAATGGGTGCTTCAGGAAATTGCTTTTCTATGCCAGGAACATCCTGCAATCCTTGGCTGTGAAAAATCCTTATTATCCATATTTTGTTCTGCCTCCTCTCGAGTAAAACACTGCTCTGTGTCTCTGGGCTGGTTTTAGGCTTCCACCCGGCTGTGAGAGAGAAGAGCTGTGGGCTGCTGCCACCTACAGCTGGAGCGCCACTGGCTCCCCACCGGAGAAACAGAGCTGGCACTAAAGCCCCTCTGGACAAAAAGCAATAGATCACAGACGTGAGCTGAAGGAGGACTCTGCAGAGCTGGTAATAATTGGGTTTTTCCAGCTCTTTACGACACTTAAATAAAACTAGGGGTACAGGGAAAGTAAATCCCCAAGTAGCATATTCAAGCAATTTGCTTCTCATAAAAGCATCTTCCTACTGGCAGTGGCTTGCAGAAATAAATTTCATAGAGAGGGGAAAAAAACTTCAGCTTCTGACAAACCTTGTGTCAGTTAACATTTGGAACTCTCTGAGATTTACCAGAAAGAAAAAAAAAAAAAGAAGATTGCACTCTTTTGGGATATATTTAGTCACTGTGATTTGGTGTTGCAGATATTTTAAGATGCTTAGAATGTTGTCCCCTACAACTTCCGTCCCTTGTCCCCTTGCATTTATATATCTCCAGTTGTTAAAAAAGATACAAAAAAAAAAAAAAAAAAAAAAAAGAACACTCTAGATTAAGACCTCAGGAGAGCAGGAATAATAATGCCCAGCAGTGGTGTGCCATTTTCTGCAGCTGCTCCAACACCTTTTGTTCTGAGCTTCATTGCAGTATTTTTTTCAATAAGGAAAATACAGGATTGCTTCCATCTAAAGATTGTTTTGTTCTGCTTAACCTAGTAAATATTGGTATGACAAATTCTGTGTGCATGGGAGGGATGGGAAATTGTTGTTTGTTTCCATTCAAGTATACCCTTTTTTTCACTACTACTGTGGTATCTGAGGGGTTATTCCCTGTGCTCCCCTGATTTCATTTCACTCTCTATGCAACAATGAAGAAGAGTGCTCTATGTGGACTGATAAGGCTACTTCACTCCCATAAAAGATTTCTTAAATGCAAATAGTTCCAGTGAGATTTAGGAAATTATGTACTTTAGAAGAAATGCTGTGTTCATGGAAGTATCCTTTCATAGTGAAGTATGTAAGCACATAGGCAAAAGCCTGCATGGCACTGCTAATATTTTCATTTGTAGTGCAGAAAGAAAGACTTTTTTATCTTGCGTTTATAATATTGAAATTAAGCTTGACACCTGGTTTTCATTTTTGACAGCAGAATGGACATAAGAATAAATTGCAGGGACACATTATGTTATTAAAAAAATAAAATCAACATATTCCAGCCATGCTTCATCCTCCAGCCTGCCTTTTGTTTGAGCTAACTTATGTCTGCAATCAACATTTCTTGAGAAAACCTACCTTTCTTCTAACAGGAATTATGCACTGATATCTGATACTGATATCTGAGTCACGGAGGCTGATATTCTTTCAGGCAGCATCTACAATTATCTTTCTTGACAGCAGATGTTAAGAGCATACTCGTCTCCTTCTAAATACTCTATTAGTTAATTATTAGTAATTGTACAGTTCAGTGTTTACATGTAAAGGAGTTCAATCTTCTGATGCAGGATTGGGATGTAATACTGCCAGTGGAAGAAGTAGAAAAACAGAATTTGTTTCTGGTTTTATATCTGAGATTACACCATTTGAGAGTACAGAAATTTCCTTGCCATGTGTGGAGCTACTCTGATTTATACTACTGAAATGAAAATCTAATCAAGCCCCACAGCTGGATGCATTGAACAATTTTTGTTCACCCAGAATAACTTTGGATTGTATTGATCTGCGTTATAGAACTGAACAGAAAACAACAGGAGGGAAATCTGAAAAACAGTGTCTCAATTAGAACCTAGTAAAAGTTCTTATGGTGGTTGTTGCATTGCCATACTTGGCTTGATCATTCTCAGAAATTAATGAAGAACCTGCAGTCAGAATCATGCATAAAAATGTCTTGAACTTTTAAAGTGTTTTTTTATGGATAGAAGGTAAAGAGTTGGGGTAGAGGGGGATATCACCAAAACCACTGAAGTCCTGTTGATTAAAAATTTGTCCAAATTTAATTATTACTTTCAGAGAAGTATAGCCAGCTAGAAGGTGAGACACAGGGTCATAAAACAAGAGAAGGAAAACAGAGCAATAAAATATGATTTGACTGCTAGGTTAATTCTCTGTAGGACAGAAATTGCTGTGGTGTCACTAGCTTGCTGCTACCTGTATGTTGTCATACCAGTGGATGTCAACATAAAGTGAAGCCAGGAAAAAGAGAAATCCACTTGCCTCCCACTTCTGGAACAAAGAAAAGGGTAAAACCTGTTCTACCACTAGTGATGGCAGTCACAGTAAAATGTATGTGTTGCTGAGAATTCATCCTTTGTGAAAAAAAAGTCTTTTCATCATGAGATGACAGTGCAACCCTTACTATAGAGTGGTTAAGAGATCCATGCAGGCCTGATGAATAACAGCAGAGATAGGCTGTAAGCTATAAAGAAATATAAAACCACTTCTGTCACATTTGTCTTTCAATATTTGAGGCATTAA
The DNA here is from genome assembly GCF_001522545.3 of Parus major. Taxonomy (NCBI): domain Eukaryota; kingdom Metazoa; phylum Chordata; class Aves; order Passeriformes; family Paridae; genus Parus; species Parus major. The sequence continues at coordinate 87,113,171 of NC_031770.1, forward strand.
CATGTATTTAATTTAGCTGAAGTACAATGCTTTGATGTGATACTTAGAGCCCACCGTTAGCTGAATACATACTAGATCATGATTAAGCAATCCAACATTTTTGTGCTCCAGCTTAAAATGGCTTCTGAATAACTGCAAAGAGGGCAGTTGCAAACAAACATTCTCAGGTATCCCTACTTAAAAATGAACACATAGAGAAGTATAAAATTGGCCTGTTTTCCCAATCTGACTTAATAATTTAATAATGACGATTAAATCAATATTATGTCCCAGTGCCACATCAGTGTGTACAAGAATCCAGCACCTCAAGGATATGTTACAGAGAGGAGACTTACTTGATTCAATTATTTATAATGATAGTGTGTCAATAATCCTGATTTTTTCATGAATTATTAACATTTTCCCTTCTTACTATCTTCCTGCTTTCTGGAAGGAGTTAATTATTACAAAGCTTTCAGCTATTACAGTGATCTTTAGCACAGAGAGATGATATAATGATAGCATTCCTGAAGTGTTACAACACTCTTGCTAGAACAATTTTCCAATTAAAGCATTGAACTATAGGAAACTAATTTCCTTCCCAGTCTCCTTACTTGGGTAAAGAAATATATATTAACAAATTAAATGGGGTTTTTTTTGGCTCAATTTTATCCTACAGAAGTGACAGGGTTTTTTTTTTCATCTGTGAACATTTTACCTTTTCCTACAAGCAGTCACCATAGCTACTGGCAAATAGCATTATGTTTGCCTGATTCTCTCTGGTTTGACTACAGCTCTTTTTCAAGGAAAAAAAAATAAAAAAGAAAAAGAATGTGGCTTGATTGTTTTCAGAGAACAGAAATCTTACGTAGTAACCAATTAGTTCTGTCTGAAAAGTCAGAGTCTGAAAAGGGAGGGCTCTCCTTTATTCTACAGAGAACATCACTGTGAACCTTTGCATCTGGTTTTAGACACCTGAATGCTTCAAAGATTTTCTCCCATTAAGTGCTTTCATCTGTGTTTGACTCAGCTGGAAACAAATTTGCCACAGTACAATATTAATAATTATTCAGATGTCAAAATTTGCCATTTTTTCTGTCTCCACCTATTTTCTCAATTTAGACAAACTTTAAGTTGTCTCAGGCAGTAATTCAGATTGCTTCTTTTCAACCACTTCCTAGCTCCAAGTGGTGTGTAAAATTAGCTGGTACCTTCATTTTGACATACAGATTTTCCTAAATGCATAAGCACAACAATCTGTACATGTTCAGAATTATGTGGTGTAAGCTAGATGCAGGCTATACCGACAGTTCTATCTCCAAATTTTTACAGGTATTTTTCACAAAGGAAAGCTGCTTAATTGATCAGGTTTAAATTGGAATAGTAGTATCTATAGATTTATTAATGGTGTGTAATTACTGATTTATTAATGAAGAGTGACAGTAAGTGAACTAAGAATTCAGGATCAGTATCAGCAATGCCACAGGTAAACCACAGTACCAATCACTGCAGAATGTTAATGCACAGGGTGTGCACACCCAGCCCCTCACAGCCAGTGTGGATTTTGCAAATACCAAAAAGCGTGGGTCCACCACATGCAGATCCTCCTGTGGAGATGTGGATGCTGAGCACGCAGTGACAGGACAAGGGGGAATGGCCTTAATCCTCAGTAGAGTATGTTTAGATTAAATATTAACTAAAAATCCTTTACTGTGAGACTGGTGAGGCCCTGAAACAGAGAAGTTGTGGATGTCCCACCCCTGAAAGTATTCAAGGCCAGGCTGGATGGTGCTCTGAGCGAGGGGTCCCGGCCCATGGCAGGAGGGTTGGAACTAAAAGTTCTTTAAGGTTCCACCAGGTCATTCTATGATTCTAAATCCTTCTCTGGAAGTACTTTTCTGCCTATTTGACTGTCCAACATGGGTGAATAATTGGCTTGGTCTAGCTCCATAACTTTCAGACCACTCATGTTAAGAAAGAGAATTTCCACCCTTTTTGATGGTGTAGTGAGGGAATCAATGTCTTAGCAGGTCATATGAACCGTAAAAAACATTATAAGCAAGGCATTTTGGTAATATTTGATTCAGTTTTGAAGTACTATCTTGCTGATTGGAGAGCTATTTAAAAAGAAAAAAAACAAAAAAACAAAAATTGCATTTAGCAATCAATAGAGGAGCTGAAAAAATTGTTTATGGGCATTAAAATGAGTATGTACCAGATCAAGTTTTATGAACAAATTGGATCATCAGAGTCCATTGTTTAAAAATAATTTTGAAGGAGATTTTAAATAAAGAACTCTGGAGCATCAAAGATAGTGTAACAGTGTAATAAACTACCACAAGAAAGACCAGAGAAACATCGTCTGACATATCAAAATATGTATGTGTAGCTGCAGAAAGCACACAAAAAATGATAATTTACCATTTTTAAGACAAACTGTAGCCAAATACTCTTGCATAAGCATTATTTGGCTATTTAAGGTATCTGTCATATTTGTTTTCCCAATTAGATACACACATAGATTTCCAAAAGAAATGTGTCACATAAACTTGCCCTTGTCTGGTATAAATTTCCAGTTCGAGATGAACTCATTCAAAACTCTGACAAGTAATGCTGGCAGTGCCTGTTCAAGCTGTCTGTTCCACTTTTGTGTTGGATGAAGGAGTATATGCCTGCATCTCATCCCCCAGTTTGGAGTTTTAGTGTGAGCCAGCTGGATTTGTATTAAGGCACTGAGCTGTGAAGAGAAGGAACCGAACCATGGTTACCGTTCTGCACTACAGATTGTCCTGGGGTGGTGTTGCCTCCAAGAGAGGATGGTACTGACACTCTGGGGTTGAGACTCCTGGCCAATTTGACTGATAATGAAGTATACAAAGGCCTGAGATTAGAGTAGGACAATAATTTACCTTCCCTTGTAGTTGTTGGGGGTTTTTTTGCTAGATTTAGTGAAGTTTTTAGCTAGTTTTTTTTATTGTTATGTTTTGTTTAGCTGTAGTATATCCCTTAAAATGTCTTCAGTTCTTTTAACTGTTACAATATAATTTGTGCTTTCTGACACATTTGCAGCAAGAAGATAATACTGACTGGTAATATTTGCTGTTTGTGAAACTCACTAATGTACCTCTGTCTTTCCTGAGATAGAGCAGTTCTAGTCACTCTTCTCTTGAGGAAATTAGTATAGCCAAAGGTTTAACCTTCTGATGATGCATCACATTTAATTCTTCTTTCAGACTTCAATAAATACAATTCTACGTTGCATTTAAAAGCAGAGGTTTTGTGTCTGCTAAAAAATACTTCATCTGCTCTGCTTGTTTTCCTCCTTTCTGACAATAACTTTTAATTATTTTCACATAAAATGTAAAGAAGTCATTTGTCATATGTATGTGTATGGTCTGCTATTGTTTTATATAATGTGAAAGATGGAAAGCAGTAGATATGAAATTAAACACTGTTCTATCTACATGTCTGTGGTGCTCCTCCCCTAAGAGGAAGGGAGCACCCAAGATTTGTGAATGACTATGGTTGAAAAGGAACAACAAATGCCAGAGGAGGGAAAAAACCTTACAAAGCTTTATTAGTAAATTATACACATTATGGAAATAGGAATAAGTTAGTCCCTTATCTTCTAGCAGTAATAGAAATCATTTATTTTTTTTTTATTAAGGGAAAAGACAGATACAGAGACAGAGTAAAGGATATCACTTGTCCTGTGTCCAGTATCAATCCGGCCAACAAGGTGTCCTGGGTCCAGGGGGTGCCACCAGGGCTTTTTATAGATAAGTTTTCCCTACCCTGAGGCTACATTTCTCACATTCCATGCAACTGACTTATCATGCACACATTCTTCTGCTCCTTCCTGGAAATGGGTCAGAGGGCTTCAGAGGTTTCTGGTGGTCTCATCCCCCATTGACCTGTCTTGCCCACTTTTTGACCTCATTCCTGTGCTTGATCTCTACTGTGCTGTGCTTTTCTCCAGGAGCCTAAACAAGGATGCATGTCCCAGAAAACTGCTGCCCTACCTCCATATGACCCTTTTTTCCAGCTGCATCCTGCTCTTTCTTGCCCATTTCCACAGTATGTTCTTGCACAATGTGTTCTAATAAACTTTTTCATTCTGAGCTGCGGAATGAGAGTGCCAGACCCACAATAACAGTGTTCTGTTTGATAGCTGCTCACTCTTTTGGCTCATAAATTAAAATTAATGAGTGTTCCATCTCCTAAGTATAGGAGAGCACTGGATTTCAGAGGTCAGTGTATAATTGAAGAGAGCAATTTTTTTCTTTATTAGGTTGAAGTCCTTTTTTCTGCCATCTTTGCATATTTTGAAATATTCTGAGATATTTCTGCTCTTTTCCTTAAACCTGCTAACTGGTCATGACAAGTTGCTGTTGCTAAGTGTTGGGTAAATTGGTGGCCCGAGGAATTGCTCACAATTACATTTCTTAACATGCTGCGGAGCCACTGCTCTATCTTTATTGCTAAACCTTACTGTTTTGTTAAGCAAAACCTAACCTTACCTTCATGGATTTTGTGTTTTGCAGTTAAGTTTTAGTACATGATAATGGCAACACAACTGGACATTCCCATATAATTTCTCAGGAGCTGGAAGAATTTATTTCTTCATCCTTGGATGAAGAATTTCGTATTTACATCTTAGTGGAATAGATTTAGTTTATGAAATCAAGAAAAGGTTGGGTAATTAATTTTGATTTTCATTAGTACATACTGACATCCCTTCAGTGGTTTGTTCCTTTTCTCAATTATCAGAACCCAAGCTATTTATCACATAGGATGTATGACTTATTTTCAGGTGGATTTGGTCCAAGTACACATGTACAGTGCCACTGCAAGGCACACAGATAAGATGGCATATTTCAGAAAATAGCTTTCTGAAGCTGAACTCTAAGCTGTTGAAATTCTGTGTGCAAATGGAAATGTATAGCCTGGGAATCACAAGATAATACAATGGAAGAGAACTTAAAGATCATCTAGTTCCAACCCACTGGCATGGGCAGGAATGTTATTCACTAGACCAGGTTATTCAGGGCCCAGTCCAGCCTGGCCTTAAACACTTCCAGGGATGGGATAACCACAGCCTCACTGGGAAACCTGTGTTCATGCTTCACCATCCTCTGAGTAAGGAATTTCTTCTTAACGTCTAATCTAAGCCTTCCCTCTTTCAGCTTAGAACCATTGCCCCTTGTCCTTGTCACTATTTGGCCATATAAAAAGACTCTCTCTCTTCTTTTCATAGCCCCATTAATGTATGGGAAGGCCTCAGTGAGGTCTCCCAAAAGCTTTTTCTTCTCTAGCCTGAACAATCTCAACTCTCTCAGCCTGTCTCCTTAGAAGAATTCTCCTCTGGTCATCTTTGTGATCTCCTCTGGATCCACCCTAACAGGTCATGCATTTCTTGTTTTGAGGACCCCAGACCTGGATTCAGTAATCCTGAGGGCAGAGGGGAGGAGGAGAATCCCCTGCCTTAACCAGCTGACAACTCCTCTTCTGAAGCAGCCCAGGATGCAGTTGGCCTTCTGGGCTGTGACTGTACACTTTGGCCCATGTCCAGCTTTTCATCCACGAGAACCCCAAAGTCCTTCTCCACTGCTCTGTTCTGCATGCAGTTCTTCCCCCAGGCTGTACTCACGTCTGGAATTACCCTGACCCAAGTGCAGCACCTTGCACATGGCCTTGTTGACCTTCATGAGGTTCCCAGTTGTCACTGTCTGTGTCACTGATGAAGACACTGAAGAGCACCGGTCCCAAGACAGAGCCCTGAGGGACACCACTCCTCACCAGCCTCCACCTTGACACAGAGCCATTGGCCACAGTTCTGATTGTGGTCATCCAGGTCATCCATAGACCCTGGTTACGTCTATCTAGCTAGTCCCTTCCCACTAAACAGTCCATGCATCAAATCCATGTCTCTCTGGTTTGAAGATAAGGATCATCTCAAAGACCTTACAGAAGTCTAAATAGATGGCATCTGCCAGTCTTCCCTTGTCGCCATCACTCTGCCATAGAAGGCCACCCAATTGGTCAGGCACTATTTGCCCTTAGCAAAGCCATCCTGGCTGCCTTCAGTCACCTCCTTGTCTTTTCCATGCCAGGAATATTCTAAGTATTCTTGGAAAGTATGGATGAAATGGCTATAATGTTAAATAATTTCTGTCATTGTTTTGAAACATTAATGAGATTTTTTTTTTTACATAGTCATCGAGGGTTCATGGCACTGCATATAGTATTCATCTATAAATATGTAGAACAAGGTCAAACTTTAGCTTGGGACCCAAGAACAATAAAACAGAAAAGAAATAATAAAGTAAAAATGAAGTTGGACATTCGAGTTTTAACTGGCACATCTGAGTTTATAGAGAGAAGTGCCATACCCTTTCTTTAGAAGCAGCAATATGATAAGAATAGTAATTTTTTGGCAGTTGCAGCTATGCAGTAAATGTCTTCCTGAGCTTATTGTGGAGAATATTTTTCCTTAAAAAGCCCAGAGGGAAAGACATATCATATAGCAGAAATATGTCAAGGAAGAATTATCTGGAAACTATTAGAAAGACTGAGCTGCAGTGCTCAGAGAGCAATGTTACAGAAAGAATACTTTTTCAAGCATGTTGCAAAATTTAAAAAGCTGAAAATGCTTCAAAAAACTCAGAATCTAATTAGTGAGAGGTAAGATAGACGTGGGTTGTTGTCATATGCATTTGCATAAAAATAATTGGAAGTCATGTTACCAGCTGCAACATTTAAAAGAGCGTGGTGCTAAAACATGAAGGTTCAATCAGCTCCTCTGGGGCTGATGGGAGAAGATGCTGAAATATGACTAGCCAGCATAACAGGTAAGAAGGAATGATCTAAGACAAATTATGATTAATTAGTGTAAAATATAAACTGAAGCCCTTGGAAAACTGAGATTTTGTTTCCTTCATAATTTAGAAACATTCTGAATATACTTCCTAAGACTAGACAGGGCATTAAAGGTTGGAGGTACTTATACTATTCATTCTTACTTTGCCTTTACCAATTACAGCAAGAAAGGTTTCAAAATTTAGAACTGGTAAATGAAATGTTGCAAGGAATTATGCCATCAGTATATGTGTTTCACCAGTCAAGGTCAACAATCAGTTCTAGCAAAATCTTTCTAGACTGCTCAGTCTATGAAGTCACTAGGTCAAGTCAAAATATTCCTTTAGCTTGGCTGAAAGTAGTCAAATATTAACCCCAGGCTGAAAACACATTTTATTTTGTAGATGCCAGTTTATTAGTCCCTGCATAATGTAGTTGCATTCTTGAGGCTATTTTTTCTTCATGGCAACTTGCTTGAAATGTCTGTGGAACTACTAACAGACCATAGGAAAAACAGATTTTGATTGATGCAGTTTTCTGAATCAACTGGCTACTGCAAAAATAAATCAATATTATTAATTCACAATCTTCCAGTGCCCCAGAGGATTGTGTTGTAGGAGAGAAGCAGGATTAGAGTCTGAAATGGTCTGGGAAGGGTTATATATATACTGGAGCCTTTTTATTCCTCTCAAAGGACTTGGAGCCTGTGGAAACAATTTCAGATCGTTACTTGCACCACTGATAGTTGTGGCATTTTACCTGGTGTTCTGCTTGTTAATTACAGAAGAGAAGTGCCATTTTTGAGGGAGTATTTGATGGTGAGAAGAAACTAATAATGTGTATTCCGCTTGAGAAATCCTAACTAGAGGTTAATTGTAAGAGTAATTCTTGACAGTTCTTGGTGGAGAAAAGTGGCTGTTTTTTATCAATAGCTAATTTGTCTTGGAAGTGTAAGTGTTTTGGCAAGCTGGGAATCAACTAATAACAGAAAGTTATTGCTTGACTCTCGGTCCTGCAGATTGAATTTTTTACACTCTGCTGATCACTGCTTATTTATTTTTCTTTATTTTTCATTGGCTTTATTGTCTCAGAGTAGGGCTAAGCTGATACAGTGAAAATCAGATTAGAAACAGTTCATTCACTTCATCTGATTCAGTTTTCATTAAAATCCTTTAAATAATACATTAGTACACATTACATCTGACATACTTAAAGTTATGACACTGATCCTGTTCTGACCTGCTCAACTTATGTGGACACTTGGTAATTCCATCATGCTTTAACTCAATGTATGTTGGACTTCTGCTGCAACAATCATAAGTATTCTTAACACTTTCTTGAGTTTTTATGAAGCCTGCATGCTACCAGTTTTGCTCTAAATGGTTTCTGCCTCAAGGATGATTATAAAATCATTCCCAACAGCTTCCTTACAATTTATTTTTTATATTAGTAAAATAATTTTTCTTCAATTCAAGTCTATATACTTTCTTTCCAAGGAAGCCTCTAAAATATATGGAAAAAACTGACATTGCATTTTTAAAACTGCATTTATAAATGTGTTTACCTGAGCAGACATTGTGGTTTGCAATGCTACATCAGTAAAGGATCTTAACAAGTTCCAATAACCAAAAAGGGGATGCAGAGGAGCAGAAAAACAATTGCCTTTTAGAAAGAGAAGTTGTAGGATAGTATGAGAGGTGCAGGTATTCTGTGGGCATGTTGTGTTTTGCAGGGAAACTGTCGAAACTCTTAAGCTATGTGACACTGGTTTAGTGCTCAAATATGAAACCTCTTCAGAAAACCCAGGTGGCAAAGAATCATCATTGTTGATTCATCAAGGAACACTCATCTTGTTAAATCACTTCTGATTAAATATATTTATCTGATTCTAAGAGACATGGCAATTTTGTTAAGAATGAGACCTTGGGCATGAGTCTAAGTTGCCTCAGTTGCTAAACTTTTAGAAATTTGCTATAAATTTGCTAGATTCAAAAATGCATACAGCAGATTTACCCATGAGTAACCTGTATGAAAAACAAGAGAGATTGTTGCAGTTCTGCTTGCACACCCAAATAAATTATCATTTCCTGTCCAAATGTTCAGTTCTCATTCAGCCACTAGTTTTCCTTCTTTAAAAAATCCACCCTTCAGTAGTAAAGAAATGGATTCTTTAAGGATATTTTTCAATTTGATTTATTATCTTCAGGAATTGTACTTTGGCGTTCCATAGCTTAAGTCATGATGAGCTTCGTACATTAGTAAGGCACTCATTCTACAGAATACAGTCAGAATACAATTTACAACCAAATTCATATCCCTACCTTGAGTTCTTAAAAGTGAACCCTTAGTTTGTTTATTCAGTTGGAGTTTTTGTTGGTTTTTTTTGTAAATTAAAGGTATTAATTAAAGGAGTTAAAATGGAACCTTTGAGAAGTGTCATTTTTTGTATTGGAGCATTTTTTCCAAATAGAGAAAAACCTCTTAGTTAGATAAAACTTGCTGAAATCCTCTCTGTTGACTGTGTTTGATGAGTCACTTCTCTTTAGAGGTATTAGTAAATTTATTTTTTTCTTTTGTAACTTGCTGTGATCCTCTTCCTTTGAGTATCAGCTGAAGGAAATATTTTTTTCTTTTTCCAAAATCCACAAATAATTTTTTACTATCATCTGCTGTGTTTAGTGACTGAATTCATGGAAGCCTTTGGCAGAAAATGTAATCTTCATCTCTCCAGAGGAGATAGCACCTTCATCCATATAAATATAACAATATCAATAGATAGATAGATGATAGATAGATGATAGATAGATGATAGATAGATAGATAGATAGATAGATAGATAGATAGATAGATAGATGATAGATAGATGATAGATAGATAGATAGATAGATAGATAGATAGATAGATAGATAGAACATAAGATAGATGAGACAGATATAACACTTCAAAATAGGAAAATTCCACATGGAATTCTCTGTAAAAACATTTATAGATTTCAGCTCTCATTGAAAAAACTAGATTTTTTTGGTAAGAGAATTAAATAATACCAGTTTGCACTGCACAAAATTAGTGAAAATGAATCTTAATTAGAAGCCATTTTAAAAAAAACATGGATGTGGGTTTGTGTGTGTCCTTATTTCGACAGAAGTATCCTTTCAACTTGTTGAATTCAGCAAAAATTGCATCAACAAGAAACTCCTTCTGGGAAAATAGAGGGAAGGGGAAATCAAGAAGAGCAAGCTCTGTTCATGGAACAAGGTACAGAAACTTCAGGGAAGGAACAGAGAACATGGGTCTTTATCCGTGTGCATGGAAACAGAGATGCCAGAAGCCATCTGATTCTGTTCAGATTAGAACAGTTTTGTCTATATTGTAGGAAAGTTTTATCAACCTTTCTGAAAACAAAAATGGATAATCACTGTAATAAGGGTCAGAATATGTTGCTATAAAAAAAGCCCCACAGGTTAAATTCCTCTTTGGAAATGAAAATTTACCCTCATTAACTGGATGGGAGTTTCAAACTTATGTTCTTTAGTATTAAAGATTACGTGTAAGAACAGTTATTAATTTATACACACACTTGGACTGAATTTTTTTCTTGTGTTGTTACTTTTTGACAGAATAATCATCAGGCTCTGCAGTTTAAATTTACAGGTTAATTCAGATTTTATATGGTGGCCAAACGAGAATACTTCAACATTGTGGTTGTGTTTCCACACATGATGAATTTGCTAATTTATACAAATTTTCAACAAAGATTTATCATCTCTGATCCTGAAGTATTCAATATATTATTTAATGCCTTCAGTATATACTGAAGAAACTGAAATTCAGTAAGTCACTGTCATGATCTTTAAACAGAGCCTTCTATTCTGTTTTCCCTATTCCTCCACTCCTAAACAAAGCAATCCCTGTGGGAGAAGAGTATTCAGGAGAGCAAGCTGGGATGTAAACTGTGAGCTACTGAAAATGCTTCATTGTCTGTAGTACCATGATAGAAGGGAAGATATGAGGAGATAAAAATATAAAAATCCATATAAATAGCAAGTTCTCTGTTTTACACATTTGCATTAGTATTGCTTCCTTCTTAACCTTTATACTGTTTGTACGTTTCCTGCTTCCTTTAGTAGAGAAACATTTTTAAGGGACTCCCTCTTGTGAAATGACAATAATTATATTACTCTTTTTTTTAATTGTTGTAACTTTTTGCATCTCTTGATTAGGCAAGCAAGAAGCTTAGTGTATGTAATTAGCCTTAAAGAAAACCATGGCAAGTACAATACAACAGCTTTGAAATGTTTTTCAGAGTATAATGTCATTACAGTTGTCCTCTTTATTATATCAAATATTCTGGCAACCATTTTAGAAAAGGTTCAGGTGGTACAGCTTTATGTAGGATTTTGTTGTTTGTGTTCTTTTAGGGAAGAGACCCACTTTAAATCAGATTGTACTGGTCAATCTATAAGTCTTCTGAGGATCTTCTGTACGGCTGCATTTTGAAATCCTAATTATAGAAGCTCAAGTATATTGAAGAGGAGGCAACAGTACAATTTGAAAAAGAAAATCTTGTATTGGAATATGTACTCACCATTTTCCTGTATTTAATTATGGAGTATCATTTTAACTGAAATATTTGCTCCAAAAACATCGAGATGACACAGTCATTTGTGCACCTGCAAACACCCCTGAGTTTGTTACCCACCTTCATTGCACTGAGCCACTCATTGACTCTGCATTTCAGCCCCTTTGAAAGGCAATTTTGAACATCCCTGTTTTGACATAATGCAATGGACAACTGGTTTAGGCATTGCAATACTTAATGGAAAGCATGAGCAAAAGAATGAAGGATTCTACACTGGAATCATTCAGGCTGTCTGTACCACATCTCTGTGTACCTTTACACTATGGATTTGTTCTCTTACTTTTTGCTGCCATCTAGTGCATCTTATAGCCTACAGCCAAGCTAAACTGGAAATGCTTGTAAAAGGGGACACAGCATTCAAGTGTTGAAAGTTATCATTAAAAATGGAGAAAAAATAGCATATATTTTTTCTTACTGTAAAGATTTTCACCTGTGTAACATAGTTCTTTCTATGTGCTGAATAATCTCCTGGGCATTTTTCAGTTCTTTTGACCCTACATCTTTTGACTCATCTAAAGAATTTCTTTCAGTTCTTTGCAGTTTAGATTAATCTGTGATCTGTGCAATCTTTCAGGTGTTAGGTATACATTGATGAATATTCTTTAAATCTTCCTGTAGAATATAAAATAATATAACGTGAACTATTTGATAAACCTAAAATTCTGGGAAAATGGAACATTCTGAAATTACAAGCATTCAGTTCAATAGCTGGGTGTTCAAGATTCTGAAAGACATACCTTGCTTGGCATTTGTTTGTAAGGCACAGCAAGTCTGAAAATTTGATTATGAATGCCAGTTAACCAACTGACAAGTAAGCATTTTCAGCATTGAAAATGCTCAAAATGCAGAGGATATCCTTCACTGCCCATTTGGCCTGAGCTAATGTTATTTCACCTGTGTAAGCAACTTCCATTTGATTGACTGCTGTAATTATTAATAGCTGAAATCTTTCTTCAAATTAAAGTGATTGTCTGTCAGGTTGCCAGCATTCTTGATTTTTCCTTTTAGCTATCTTACTAAGGAGAGAAATGAACAATAAAATATACTCTGAAATTATAATTTGCTTTGTATCACATTATTAGCTAAGGTGCTCCTGGTGCCACATTGCCCATAGAGGTGAGGAGTCCCCATCCCTGGAGATTACACAAAAGCCTTCTGGACACAGTCCTGGGGAAATGGCTGTAGGGGACCCTGAGCACAGGGGTTGGACCATCTGACCTATGGAGATTCCTTCCAACCTCAACCAATCTCTGATTTTGAACCTTTGAACAAAATCTGCTTCTGGTACAATATTTGTTCCTCTATATTTTAAGGAATCTGAATCTGACAGGTGCATTTGTTAAATGTATTATTCCGGTTTAGTAGCAGTCTAATAAATTTAGATATTTGATAATGGCTGGTACTTCTATTAAAGGATTTCATAAAGGTGCCTTTTTCATACTTAGAAAAAAATAATTCTGGAGATAAGCTTACTATGGCTTAGTCACAAATGCCTGTGGATATTTTAGAAAAGTAACAAGTGTGGGGCAAAGGAAAATAGGATGAAGAGAATTGATTTTAATCTTGTTTGCTTGATATTGCTAAGCAAAAGTATTGCACTGCTTTAGAGTCCCCTGGTGAAAGAAGTGTGTTTTACTATTAAGACAATGCCTGACTACTCCAGGAGTTAAGAGGAAAAGGTATTCCTTCCTGGCAAACTGTGCGAACACTGATGTCAGCAATATCTTTATGCTGACTGAAAAGCAGACTCCTAAACTTGCAGATAGTCTCTGATTTCTACAAACACAGCTTTTGACATCTAAGGGTGTCCAAAGGACAATAAATTGTATGAGATTAGCACCACCCCTAAATCTTTCCCTTGATTTTATAATGTCTGAAATAGTATTCAGTAAGATAAACATGGTGGTTACTCCAGCTTTTTCTGGATGTTTGCAAATGAAGCAAAGAAATTTGAGAAGTGGGGCAGCAGGAAGTCCTTTATTCTTTAACAGCTTCTTATAATGCATTACAGATTGGTAGGAAAAACATAACACTAGTATGCTGCAAAATTATACTTCTTTGCATTAAGATCAGAGAAGAAGGGTGAAGTACCACAGTGTAGAAGAGAACATCTGAACACTAAGATGAAGAAAAAACAGACAATTTAAAATACAAAAGTGGCATCATTTTAACATCTCATGCATTATTAAATAGCCTATGATTTTGGTGTTACATTATGCCTCTGCTATTTTAAGAATTGCATAAAAAGCAGTATTATTTCAATAAAGCTTTTATGCAACTGTATAAAATTGCAGTATATTACTGCAAATGTACAGAGCCTTATTGCAGTGAAGTACATTAAGATAATGCCAAACCAAGGGCATCATAATATGTATAATAAATTCTGTATAGTAGTTCTGCTTTATCATATTAGCATAAGAGCATTATTTTATTTATATGACCATGGAGTTTACATTACAGGCAGTTGCCAGAATCATAAACATTGTAAATTGTCATTACATGATCCTGAAACCTGACTTATGAAGGCTCTTAATTGTGCTGCTTTGTACTTTGGCCTACTGCTGTGGATACCAAAGTCAGAAGCAGTCAGTTACACTCTAATGACAAATTGCAAAAGCACAAAACATTTGTAACATGCTGGGCAGACTTTCAGTCGCTAAATTCATTTATTCCGCATTTCTATCTACAATGGAATTACCAGACTCGTTTAACTTTTCAAGCATTTAAGCATCAGGAGTTAATGTTGCAGGTCATGGTCTAGAGGTACAAATCCTTTTGGGATGTGGAAAAGATGCAAAAAAATGCTCAGCAGTATGAACTGTATACAGGAATGTGTGGGTGAGGTATGTCACTCCTGCTTACCCACGGATTTGATGAGTGGGCCAGCAGCGAGATGAATCCCTGCATCTTTCCAGCCTACAGAGAAAGAAGCACACAAACTGTAAAAGCTACCAAGCTATTGACATATTCAGGCTTCTTGTTTATGTCATTGAGAGCCCCATAACTGGGCAACTGCTCACATAGATCCATTATCATGGTGTTCAGACATTATATTGCCCAATCTGAATTTTTCTGTGTGCTAAATACCTGTAATAACAGGACCCAGCCCTCAACGCTTTGACAAAGCATTGCCTGAGTGATTATTAACCCATAATATTAACACACATTCATGGACACATCACTTCAGATTCAGTGGGAAAGAACCATGTTTGTTTTTTTTAAATCTGAAGAAGGAGAAAGAAAATGAAGGCATAAAGATGATATTTAACAATTTTAAGAGGCTGTTACAAGATGGATTTGCTATAATGGCACATACCATCTCGCAGTTTTCTCAGAAGGAATTAAATAGGCATGGTACCAATAGTCTTCATGTGGACTCAACAGAAAAACTGGAGTGAAGTAGATAGAAGTCTGACATTTCCACACAAACTGCAGTGATTTTAGTTGACTTTACAGTCTTTCACATCTAATTTTATGTCACTTTTCAGAGTCTGAAAACTGACTTGTTAAACCAATTTCTTCCAGCAGAATTTTTACTTTGAATTTCCCCAGCTAAGACTTTTGAAAGATGAACTCTGGTATCCTTTCAGTGGGTGACCATTTTTATTCCACTGGCTGGGTGTCAATCATTACTTGCAAGTTATTTTTATAGAGTTTTTGCTATCATCTGCATTCAGGATTTATGGTATTTTTCAATCAACTACCCTTGTGGGTTATTTTTTTTTTTAATGACTGACAGCTATTCAAAAAGCAGTGGAAGAGAATTTTTTCCTAAGTTGTTTCATGCAGTATATCATCATGTATAGTCTTATATTCACCTGCGTAGTTATTTTATAAGCTTTTATGTCTGCTTGTAATAGTGATACCTGTTGACTACTTATTGTCCTTTTTGTCCTTTCTGATCTGACCTAGATATCAGCAGTGGTTTGAAGCTGAAAGTCTCAGACTATTGGAGAGTTGCATTTGATTTTTTTGTAAGCAGGACTACCTTTTCTATACCAGATTATTTTTTTTTTTTTTAAAAAAAAATACTCATAATAACTTCAGTTCCTATTTTTTTAGGGAAAAAAATATGTTTCTTCTGAAACAAGTTTATTGTGGCAAAAGAAGTAGACACATGAAAACTAGAAAAACTTGTGCATGAACTTCAATAAAGGGAATACAGTTTTAACGAAAAGTTTTCTGGGAATGTGGGAACATACTTAGAACTCAGGCAGGCTTGTAGAGAATGTTCTGAAGCCATTATCACACCACTGGTGTTTGGCTACTTTGGCTGGCATTAAGGCCATTTTCAGCAAGCTAATGAAAGGAAGTCACACATCCATTTGCATGAAAATACCTTTAATAAGTTTCCCTTACAAAACTTTAGGAATGCTACAATATTACTGGTTTTGCTTCTGAAAGCTTGCATTCATGAGCCTGGCTTCAAACATAAATACAAAAGTAATCATAGTAATTTTCTTAATTCAAAATAAAAAGAGTAATTTTGCATTCAGCAGTTTTCAGCTTTCATTCCAAACAGAAATCTTTCCCTGTTGAAAGACAATAAAATAGTGTTTCTCTACAGCCACTACACTAAGATTCTGAAACTATGGCCAAGAAGTAAATGTTACTAAATGGAAGAAAAAGTATTTGTTCATTCCACTGAATCACACATGTTGGATGGCCTGTGAGCAAACAACAAAGTTGTTAAAATGGAATTTGTTTTAAATATGCAGTAAGGGCTCATCTGGATCATAGTTCCACAGTGCTTCATGCTGATCTTCTTAATGCACCCAGAAAAACGAAATTATACTAGTTTCACAGCTGAAGAGCCTTAGCATTGAGAAAAACCCTGTCATCCCTTAGGTGAAAAATTATTCAGATGCAAAGTCGTGTTTAGCCTATAACTTGAATTCCTTTACTACCAAAAATTTTCATATGGTGTTTTCTTAACTCAAGCTGGCAGCAATAGCAGAGGGATCTCATCAGGTTGCTCTGCAGGTGGCATGTTGTAGTGAAGCTATTGCTGTCTTAAGTATTCTCTTTTGTGAAAACATCTAAGAGAATTGCCCAAGGTCTGAAAATCTGGGCAAGAGCAAGTATTTTTACCCATACAGCTTGTAGTACATTCTATTCCTACTTTATCTTCTGCATCAATACTGCAAGACTTACCAGAAAGTGAATATTAATGAGTCTCAGAAGCCTTTATTCAAAAGGCAGATGACCAGCAGTCTTCTGATTTTTGGTAGTTATCATTCTTTGCTTTCTTAGCAGTTTTTAAAAGTAATTTTCTTTGGCAACTGCCCACCATAACAAATGACACATATCACAGTAATCAGAACAAGAGACTCTTCTGTCTACAGAAAATTTTTAATACTGAATATATTGCTACTGACACTTTGAGACTAGACAGCAAAAATTCTGTGTTAGATATTATCAATTTTGTCTGCCTTGGCAGCTCTATTAGCTGATTTCTAAAAAACATGACATGATAGATGGAAATGTGCATATACAAAATTCCAGGTGAATGTCATGTTTTCTTATCATCATTTTCAAGCTTAACTGATAATAATGTCTTCCTTAATATTCCAGAAATAACCAATGGCCCTTTACCATTAGGGTATGCTTGTAACCTCATCATCTCTGCTCAGCAGCTCTTTGAGATAAATTACTTTAATCTGCCTTGAATGGAAACACAATCAGAAACAGATATAATATTATTTTATTCACTATTTACTTCAAAGCATCTTAGAATATACTTAGCAGCTTTGTAAAATAGGCAGTTGGTGTAAAACACCATGAGTTGGTCATCTTGATCTCCTTTAACCTTGTAGCCAATCAGACATGATTCAGCACAGTTCCTGAACTGACTTTCCTTGTGCCCTGTAAATTCTGCAGTCTTTGTGTCCATTATCAGTGATAAATTCTTCTCACCCACCCTTGTTAACCTCTCCCTAGGTCTGAGATAGTACTCAAACAAAAGCACCTTTATCTTATCTCAAGTTCCCATTGTGGTATCTTAACTTGCAGTCCAAGTTCCAGGTATCCAAAGACACAGAGGTAGAGGATAAGAAACATTTCATATATAAGCAGTGGAATAATGCAACACAATGTAAATGTTCATAGTTGACATCACTTTATAAAGTGATCAGACATGTTCATGTAAGAAAAAATATCTGTTAAAGACTGTGAAACACGTCTGTCTCAAGATGTCCTTTTTTGCAGGTCATGAGATGATGAATGTTGTATTAAAACTACTTTCTTGTGAGATGTCCACTGTCAGAGACAGGGTAATAGCATCCCTTGATAGCATGCAGCCTGCCTCCCTTGTGGCCCTTTTTGTTCCTGGATTTCAAGGACTACACCAGGAAAAACATAAAAGTCTCCAAATATTTCCAACCCAGGGGGGCTGCTCAGACCGCCTCAGTGTCACTTCTGAGGATGTATCCACATCTCTGTGGGAGTGCTCCTGAGATTTGTACAGAATACAGGGGAGAGGGTTTTCTGCATTTGCCATCACAGAACCTGGGCAAGGAGTCTGCTGTGGACCAACAGGGATGGATTCAGAGTATGAAAGCCCTTAGGGAAATGCAGCATTTCTACTCTCTGTTTCTTGATTAAATGTGTTGCAGCCTGGTTGTCATACAAATCTTGACCTGCTACTGAACTCACTTTGACAAATGTCTGTTGTTATCAAAATGCAGAAGAATTGCCGGAAGTTAATGTCCCTTGCAAAGTCCAGATTTTCCAGTCTTTGGGCCAGATCATTTGTCCTTGAGTAGCTAGCCAAATGCAAACTTCTGCAGAGTGTCTGTATTGCAGTTCCTGACACAGCAGCTCCCAGACACATTTGGAATTTATCATTTACTCGGTCAGGTGGCTTCACTCTGGCCAGCAGGTAATTCCCAGACCTGTTACTCACTTATTCACCTCCAGAAGGATGGGGGTAAATGGAAAGACAAAACCAAGAAAACAGGTATGTTGAAATAAAGACAGTTTAATAAATGAAGAGAAACAAAAGAAAGAACCAAAAAAAGCAAATATTTACTCCCAGCAGACCAGTGCCCAGCCAGTCTCCAAACAACAGCTACTCTGGAAAGATGAGCTCCCAGGTTTCACTGCTGAGCACACTCCCCTAGATTATGGGATCCCTTTGGCCAGTTCAGGTCAGCTGTCCTGACTGAATCCCATCCCAACTTCTTGTCCCTTCCCAGCCTGCTCAGGGTGAGAAGACATAGAATCTTAAGCTGTGCAAGCACTGCTTCCAGTAGATAAACATTGACACCTTAGCACTGTTTCAATCTCAAATCCACAATACAACACCACACTTTCTGCTTTGCAGAAAATACACTTTTTCCAGTACAGCTAGCTGGAATAAATGTCGAGAGCCTGATGCTCTGATCTGTTACACCTCTTTTCACCTCTTTTATCTCTGCTTCTCATAATAGTGCAAAATCAGAAACATTTTCAATGTAGTAAAAGAAAAAAATGGTATGTGCTTCTGCTACCCTGTACTGTTTCAGGGGAGAAGACACAACCTGGTGTCACTGTGCTTGGCCACAGGTCAGTTCTTTGAAAAAAAAATATTCCCTTTCAAGAATGCATGTCACGTAAGCTAAAAGGGAGTATAGCTTTGCCTGCCTGAAAGAAGGGTTCTGAGTTTCTCTGGTGAGTTGATAAGACATGTCAAAAATGGCTCAGATAGATCACCGGTTCTTTTTCATATCTCATAGAGCAAAGTGTGTGTGATACTGCCTCATCAGCCACAACTTTTGCTGGGAGATCACTGGTTTTAAGCATAGGTCAGAGCACACCTCTGCATCCTGTGAGCTTCTGTGAACATTGAGTTAATTTCTTCTGGGACAGTGGGAAGGGACTTCTTTTTTTCTTGTTTCAGAATGTCTGCAGTAAATTATGCTTGGGGGCTTTCTCACAGTCTCTGGTGTGCATTCTCAAAGCTCTGCTGCTGCACTAAGACAGGTGGTAGGAATATGCTGAGGTTATAGCATATAACCTTCTTGTCTTCAGATGGCTGCATTTCCTGACAGGCTGGAGTGCATGGTGACTACAGAGCAAAGTATTTGTTGAAATTATGATGAATGAGGGATGAAGCTTTTTAATAGCTTGGGTAGTAAGAGGATGATGCCTTTTCTCCAGGATACTTAACCTTCATAAAATAGGACATAATACTATTTCAGGCACTACCTGCAACTGTTTAAGAGTGAGAGAGTGCACATTAGCGGCCATCCCTGGCAGGTGGTGACGTAGGAGGAAGGAGTGATTAATCTGCCTTTTGTGATCCTGTGTGATTTATGCTCGTGATTCATAGATGAATTCATGGTTCTAGTGCTCTTTGCATCTTACTGAATCACATTGGCTTAGCTATGTATACAAAAAGATATTTGATAAATAACAAATAGAGTGTGAAAGGAGCTTCATAAAATCTGGTCTTCTTGTCTTCCCTAAAATTTGAGATTTATAGAATCCTGTGTAAAACAGATTAGCTTGCCTGTTTGGAGCATAACCGCACTACTTTGGAGACAAAGGTGACCTTTAGATATAGTGGACAAAGATACCAATATCTCTCTTGCTGTTTCATATATTTTATATATATATATTATCTATATTATATATATTCATTTATTTAAAGCCATGTCAACCATTTTTAATGTAACTTTCACTTATAACTTCTATTAATACAGCTTCAGGTATTCTTTGTTTACTAAAATCACTTCATATCTATTTTTTTCTGGTTTTATCACGTATTACAGATAATTCCACTGTGCATGAGCTAGTCTTTTACAGTAACAGTGGAATTGATGCCATGTATAGATAGTGTGCCGTATAGTACTGCTTTTAGTAGTAAAAAACTTAACCTTCCTTAAAACATCTGAAGCTGAAGGTTTTCTCTCTGCACAAGTGATGCTGCCATAGCTACCACCTGTGGAGCTGAACAATTGCATCAGCAGAAAATCTTGCCATAGAAACACACGAGCAATGAATCGCTTCATTCCTCCAGTACTGCAATTTCCAGTCTAACAGAAAGTGCTGGAACACAGGAAGAACATAAATGATACCTTGGCACAAACACTGCTTTAGATAATACTAAAAGACTTAGAATTGTATTACACACAGAAAATACACTTAAGGGCAGCCATATGAGTTACAGGAATTTCTGCCAGAAATGATTTTGTGCACTGTAAAATCTTGTAGGGCCCAAATCAGCAACTGCAACAAAAACTGTTCTTACACTGCTTTCTCCACAATTATAGTGCAGATTCAGTCCCAATGGAAATACTCTCTGTTTGGCTGCATTAGCAGAAACCTCTGCCAGAGATCTCCATCCCACAAACATCACTGTGAGATACTTTTTACTGCAGCTTGACAAATGAAAATATTATGAATATTAACATATTTTAGAATGGTTCAGTTACTCATCTCTTTAACACCTTTAAAAAGAAATCACAGCATAGGTACAATAGGAAAGTGAGATTTTAAAGGAATTTTCCCATCATATAATAGCATATACTAGTTAACTCCAGTGTTGATCTTATGTTTGAAAGAGTTCAGCAGAAAATAGTAAACACTAATGAGTGTTTATAATCAGCCATGGTTTATATCAGTTCTAGTGAAAGATATATCTTAAAGACCTTATCTCACAGATGATACAATGTCAAACTGACCTATTTATATCAGTGGTTATGATATTCCACTACTATGTTGATCACATAGAAAATATTCTAAGTGAATATTAAAAAAGTTAGGACTTTACACATTTAATTTAAGACATTTTAAAAGAAAGCAAATGAAAAACTATATTTGTTTCTGATGATATTATTTCTTTTACTGCTTTTGTATCACTGAATGCCCATCAATTTAGTACAGAAGCTATATATGGCAGAGTACATGCTATCTATCAATGATAGCTGTGCTTCAGTAGGAATTGCCACCTTCTAGCACCCTTTTCTTCAATATCCAATACACAAAAAAATGTATTTATCAACTCTGCAGACAAATCTAATATTTCTTATTTTGATTTTGGAGTAGTTTGATTTGCATCACATCCTGATTTGTCACACAACAGTATATTTTTAATATTAACTTTTCAGAATTACATGACCTTGAGTAAAGCAAGAACATTTTTTGTCTTTTTTTTTTTTTTCCAAAGAGAAGCAGCACATGCAGCAAAAAATTTAGCTGTTTTACCAGCTTCTGTAGCTCCTAAGTGGTTTCATAGAGATCATTGTCTGCATTAAAGCATTTGCCACTGTGCTAAAGATTATGATCCTCATGAAACCAGTCATCTGGTTCAGACAAGCTGAACATGCACACCGTGGTCTGACCCTTCCACAAGTTAAACACTATTATGTTGGAAACTCAGTTACAGGTGGGAGTTTCAAGAGAAACATTCTTTGATGTGAAGGTTATTCAGACGTAGTCGGACCTTGACTCCAGGAGACTACCTTCCAGTTCTGAATGTCCTTAAAAGGCTGTAGAAAACCTCTGCACATCAGAAAATGGAATCAGTTAACAAAGAAAATATCTTCATTTTTGAGTTGTGTGATTCATTTGGATGGCACAGATGACGCTTGTATTTTTAAATTTTGCACTTGTAAAATAAAAATGCTACATAACTTCTATGAAGTTCTCAGGATTCTAGGGAAATTTATGGTACAAGTCTGAATTAACTTTTGGACTGCAGGCCCTGTTTTAGGTTAGCCTTTAAGTACCCAAGTGTCTTGGAAGCTTTTTGGGAGTATTTTTCACCATCTTTTTAGAAATTAAGAATGCTGAAGCCAGCAGTGGAAGCATGAAAGAGTCTGTTTTTCTGAACCAGGAGTAATCAGTATAACCAGAATAATTGGTATAATCTGCCCCTATCTTTGGAGAGACATATAGCAGAAACTGGGAGAACTGGTACTCCAGGATTACTTTTTGTCAATAGATCTTTAATATTAATATTAAAGCAAAGCAGTGGAAGTAGAGAATGTAGAGAATGTACTTCCAGTTCACCTTCTTTCAACTGAGAATTTAAATTAAAATTCTGGTTTTAATTATGCCTATTTGTGTTACAGTGTGTGAAAAGGTGTAATTTTCAAGATCACGTGTTTTCAGTAGTGTGGTGAACCTGAAAGCCTGGGAAAACTCCAAGCACCTACTCCAATTACTAAATCATTCTTCAACCACAAGCAGATTGTTTCTTTCACAGCCTAAATGTGGTGTTGCTGCCCTTACTAGCTCTAATGTGCATTTCACTTATAAGGGAATTGATATCAATGAATAGGAAAGAATGGAAGGAAGAAATTCCTTCATTAATATTGCAGCCAATATGTCTTTGTAACATATCTGTTAGAAATTGTCTAAAGGAAGTAAGCAAGAAGAGTTAAAATGTACTCTTTCCTCTTACTGTGTTAGAGCTCTATCTTCTTTTTCTTTCTTTCTTTCTTTCTTTCTTTCTTTCTTTCTTTCTTTCTTTCTTTCTTTCTTTCTTTCTTTCTTTCTTTCTTTCTTTCTTTCT
>NC_031770.1:87136186-87171317 GCF_001522545.3 Parus major
TTCTTTCTTTCTGGCACTTTTACTTCCTTTATGTGGTAACTTCAAAACAAACGTGACCACAAGGTATCACAGTTCATTCTGTGCTTGTTTCTATGGATACATAGTGGGCATCCTTATAAAGCAAAATAAAGAGATAATGGTTGCAGAAAAGACACAACTAAGGTAGCTTTCATGAAGATAGAATGAGTAGTAATATCAATACCTGCTGGTAAACTGAAAAAAAAACATTGTTTTCCTTGAAGAATTAGCAGTCAGAATGAAACAACCCATCGTGTTCAGTGCAGGTGGTAGCAGTGCTAATTAAAATAAAGTCAAATATGTCTAATTACACTTCCATGATCTCTTCATTCTGCTGTGCAGACACAGACACATTGAAACTTTATGGCAAAAATATGGATACACTTTTCAAATCACCATCCTTGGTACTGAGTCAGAAGTGTTTTTGTCAGAAGAGTACAGCATGTATTAGAGATTGAAGACCCACTCACTCCACCCAGCAGTGAAGAGCAGTATCTGTAAAATATTCAGACATTAGAATGAGTGTAATATCAGATTGTTACTAGCAATTGCTCCAGTACTTTCATTTTACATGGACAGACATCATACTGATGCTCATTGGAAAATAAAAGGTGTTCAGAAGCTGAAAAGAAACTCATTTACCTTCAAAAGTTAATATTGTGACAGGCACTGCCTTTCTAAATTTTAGTTATAGATACTCTATATCCAGAAAACAACATGAAATATTTTGTCTGCTTTATTGACAAAACTACTCTAAAATCCTCTATGGTTAAATGCAGATTATTACAAATGCTTTTCTAATCTTAATTTAGATTATTTTAGTTATTCATTTATCATTTCAACTGTCTTATTTAAAAGAACTGCTTATTTTCATTCCCCAAAATCTACAGGGTTGGATGGCCAGAAGAGCCAGACTGACAGAATAGCTTCCTCTTATTCTTCTACATAATGTAAAGAAATGGGTCAGCATCATGATAGCAAGAAAAACTGAGTTGTTTCTCTGAAGGGAATCTAGAAGCAAGTAACTGTATTGCTAAAGAGGTCATGATGCAACTGTTTCCCTCTATTGTATATTCTCATGTAATTTACTTTTTCAAGACAATGATTTAGCTTTTGCTGCAAATAAGTCAGATGACCTGACTCATCTGACCTCTTGAGTACAAGCTAGAGAGAGACTAATCTCATAGCACTTAAAGATTGGTTTGTTTGAGAAAATGATACACAAATGGCTTTTTGTACCATTTATAAAGATCAGCTGCAAATCAGACTTTTGCTGCACTTTGGAACAGTTTCTCTGGGTGTGTCACCAACTGTGCTAATTCTCAGCAATGGGACAACTGTAACAGCTCTTGAACACTTGAAAAATGCCAACACTCAGTTTTATAGTATTTGATTTTACAGTTTTTAGGGCATTTTATATCCTTCATAAGTCATAGCCATCATCCAGGAATGTGTGAAATTCAGAGCTGAGGCAGCAATCGAAGTAGAAGGTCAACCTTCAAGACAGAACAACTCAAGCTATTGATAAAGAGCATATTGTAACAAAATTGAAAGCACACAGTGATTGCTAACTTTTCACTCCAGACAACATTTTCAGTAGTTCTAATACTCAGTGCTTCTTCGTCCTTCCCATGTTCAATTAGTTGTGCAAGCTTAAGCAATTACTATCCATAAAATCTTTGTACACTCTCCTATACATTACCTTTCATTTTAGTAGGAGGAAATGTGACAGAGAGGTCAAGGTTTTGTCCTTCATACACCCTTACTTTTCTAGCTGCTTTTTGTTTTTAATTTTTTTATTTACCTACTTTTGATGTCATTTAAAGAAATACCTTAGATTGCATTAATTGTAAAAAATTTGTTTAGAGCCGTGGACAAATAGAATCTATGAAGTTTTCCTTGATCTCCCACACTTCAGTTAAATTTTAAACAAAAATCCTATGATGCAGGAATTTCTTGCTCCTTCTGAGAGCTGGTGATACTCCAGAGAAAGGATGAACTAGAAAACAGTGTTGAGGCTTTCTTTCTCTCTTTTGTTCCCAACAGCAGAAGAAAATATCTGAACTGCATGGGGAAGAAAGTGAATCTCAAAGAGATAAGAGAGACAGACAGAGCATAAACACCCAGAAGCTTTAAGAGATGGTTTTTTTGGAACTAAAGAAAAATGCTATTTTGTTTTTGTGGGAAGTCTTTATACTACACTCAGCACAGGTTGCAGTGCCTGATGGAGGCCAATTTTTACTTGTCTTGTTCTAAGAAACACAAAGGTCTAGGGTGCTTAGATTTTTCCCCCCCCTCTGGAATTTAGCATCACGCATTCCATGCTTAGTGTATTTAGATACGTGTCAAGTGATGAAACACCTCTTTTGGGCTGAGATAAGATTTAGCTCTAGACTTTATGTACCAGTATGAGTACTGGTGATTCCTGAAAACCAGTGCTCTTCAAACATGACCTACCAATCAGTCACATCGTGTAACTGATTATGTGCTAGCTGTAAAAAGCTATTTGGGAAATTCCCAGAGTCTTATTTAAATCTCTAGGATTTATCTCTGTTAGAGTTAAAGCTCTGGACAGTCAAAGAAACTACAGATTGAAAAGGCACAGAGATTCAAATTACCTTCTGAGGCAAAGAAATCACCTTGGTCATTGGTAAGGAAACTTACATTACCTAGTTTGCACCATCCAAGGAATTTTGGCTAACCGATTTTGTAAGCAATAAATCTGTAGAATATATGGCAAATACAATTGCTTGTGTTATTCATATATCACCTCAAGCTTCATGATATAATAAGGTCTAGATACAAGTGTTAATAGAAATTAACTCAGCCTACAACATTCTTAGGATTTGATGTTTTAGAGGCTATAGTCTGATATGCTATATATATATATTAATAACTATATAGATAGTTATTCATTTCATTTGAGATCAAAAAAAAGAGGTTGAAAAATATTTTCTGCTGACAAATGACTTTTATCTTGAATAGTCTTTCAAAAAATGTGTTAAAGTCTGGGCAGGGTTCTGCAGCACTGTTTTTACTGATTAGATTGGTGGTCCATTTTTAGTATGTAAACTACCATGACATAATACAAGTACATTTTTTAATATACATTAGTATATTTAACATATTTTCTGTGATGCACAGTCAGAAGAAACAAGGGGTTACATTTCACTTGCCACTGTGCAAACACAGATGCTACTCTGCAAATGCTTCCTGCTTTGAAGCATTTGTGAGCAGGAATATTTTTACTATTATCATCATCATCATCATCATCATTTTTTTATTATTATTATTCTTTCTTAACTTAAGGAGTCAGGTAAAAAAAAAACCCAAAATGCTCCCAAGGCCCATGGGTAGACAAGTAATAGAATTCAAGTATTAGAAACTATTTGCAAGATATACAGGCAAAGTGGAGACTTACAACTTTCTCATTAAGGCTAAAATATTGTGAAAGTATGACTCATAGTTATTCCCTGCCATGGAAAAGCATTATCCACAGGGACTTGCTCTTTCTAAGTTGTCCACCTCATGGCTCTGTTAGATGTTCAGAGGAAAAGCAGAGCACATGCCTGTGCACCCAATTTTGTGTTTTCATTAAGAAATGAACAAGCAATGTACAAAGGTTCTTTTGGCAATCACTGAGAAAAATAAGTTGAAGATTTAATGTGGAAAGATGAACCAACAAAGAGAGATTCTATTCAGGTTTTCCTCCATGAAGTTCGTTCCTTCAGAATTTCTCTCTTGTGGCATTCTTAGGATAGCTAGAAAAAGGAATAGCCAAAGTGAATGGTGAATGTCAGTTCAAAGCAGCTGTGGTTTACCTGGTCACTTGTGATGTTTTCAACTTTTCATGGAGCCTTTAGTGATTGCTATTTTCATTCATAGTTTAAAATTCATTTTATATGTTTATAAACATAAATCCTTATCTGTAAATATTACACTCTGTTAGGTGCATGTAGTAAAATTATCTCAATTTTGTTGAGCTAGAAACAGAAATCTCAGAGACTGAGTTGAAACTAGGACATGAGGAGGTATCTAGGATTGAAGAGAAAGCTCTAGATTTGAATTACCAGGAAATTATAAGAAATTAGTTGAACAGGGAAAATCACCATAGGAAGGTGATGATGCCCTGCAAATTCAAAGCTTAACTTACTCTTTAATGTGATCTCTAAAGAGATTTGTGTCTTCCAGCCTTGTAAATAGCCCAGGCTTAAAAGAAAGTAATGATGATCAACCCCTTGTGATTCAGAACATTTTTAAAACAGGAAAGGTATCAGGTGCTAAATAGACATGAAAGAGGTGCTGAGCCTCTGATTGTTAGAGTGGCATATCGGTACAACTAGTGACAACACCATCAAGAATTGGGTAGGGAAGCTTCTTCCTGTAAGTTGAATTCAGAATGGAATAGTTTGCATCTATGGGAGTTCAAAATAATAAATAAATAACCCAAATAAAAAGCCTCTTTTAGAAACAGGAAAATGAATTAGTAAGAAACTGATATGGAGAGAAAAGTATAATAACCACCTGGATTTGCACTTTATTTTTTTCCTCTTTCCATATCAGACAGTTCTGGATTTAGAATATAGCCATTGTAGTTCAAAGTTATTATGTTGTGTATTTAAAGTAAATGCTGCTATTTTACAAACTGTTGAAGATTTTGCTCTGTAATTTTGTTACCTGCCTCCTCATGATTACTCTAGCAAAGTGCAGCTTCTCTGTAATGAGGCTGAATTCTTGGAAAATACTGCCGTGTAGTTCTGCAACCTATAAATCTGCCTAAAACTGAAGTAATTAATGTTCTTGTGCTTAAAGATTGTTTTAAATTTCTAATAGAAATTAGTAATAGAATACAATGCAAGTTTAATGAAAGCAGTTCAACAAGCAGTATGGTGCAGAGCAGTGTTCAATGTCACTGCTTTGGGTATGGTACTTCCAAGTCCTACAGCAAGTAGTAGAGATATTGAAACAAAGGCTGTTTAGAGCCCTAGGGACTGCTGGGAGCAATTGGAAATTTCTGTCATAAGGAATTATGGTAGATTTTTGAAGGACAAATGGAATTTAGGCTGCATACAATTTCAGTAAGATGTGGAGATCTGCCTTCATTCCTTATGCTGCTGAACACATTTATATCCTTCTCTGGACATGTTTCACATAATGCTAATTTTTTTATTATCAAAATCATAGCCTTTCAACTTCAAAAAAAATCATTTTTATAAATACATTTAACATATGTCAACATCTATTGACTATTTTTTACAGACAACACAAAGAAGTACAAAATGTAGATTTAACTGAAAAGACCAAGATTGGGGAAAGGACTAAAGTCAAAGCTAATTATAGCCCTTGCACTGGAACCAGCCTGACAGATCATTATTTGTCTTCCTAGATATGTCCAGGGAATGGATTCCTGCCCAGATAGATTGCTTTTACCAACCCTTACTTACTGTACTTTTTCTGAGGGATCCTTAACCATCTGTCATTAAGTGTTACACGTCTAGAAGTGCTTGATACCACAGCTGTGCATCCTCTTGTGACAGGAATGGTCATAACTGACATGGTACCAGGCAAAACCTTTTATGCATCATACATTTTAATGGATATGCATCCTTCATGTGATGATTATGGAATCCTGCATTTTAGCCAAGTGAGTGGAAAATGGAGTGTAAAGAATGCTTATAAAAGATCCCAGAATAGGCTCCATGATCCTGAAAAGTTAGTACTGTAAGTTCAATTAGTACATTGCAAAATAAATTAAAACCATCCTGAACTTCTGAAAATAATAGTATTTTTGAAGATCTGAAATAGATAATCTGCCAACAAACAAGAGTTTCTCTTCCTCCATTATTTCCATAAATCAAATTCTCTCCTTCCTAAATCACAGCTAAATCAAACTCCAGGAAAATTTCTACTGTCGAAGTATTGTTTAAAGAGTGTATTCTTGGTCAAGGAAACTCATATGCATCATGATAGGCTAGAGCAGATGCTCTTTGCTGTCTGATTGGGATGGATAAAGCTTTATTTGGGTCCTACAGATTAATTTTCAGCTAGAGTTGAATCAGTTTATACACAACAGTCTTTTTCTCCTATGTTGTCAAGAGGCAAGCAAGGTGTTGGAACTTTCTTGTCCTTCATGTTCTCCTTTTGAAGTGGGATTGTAACCTTTCCACTCCAATATTTTAATCTAAATGGAATAATTCAGAAGCATAATTGAAAAGTGAGGGCCTATTTAGTCTGCAATAGAACCAATATAACTCTAAATCTGCCCCAAAGAAAATTCTAAGCCAAATAGTTCCTTTATGAGTGTACCTAACCAATCTCAAAACATTTTCCCTATCGTTTTCTAAATCAACTTAATGCACAGGTGATTTGGTCTTGGTTTAAAGAGAGCCTTTATATAAAGAAAAGCCGTGTAGAAACTTGGTGTGTTGAGCCTGGCTGGGCACCAGGTGCCCACCAGAGTTGTTCTCTCCTCCTCAGCTGAACAAGGGAGAGAAGATATAATGAAAGGCTCATGGGTAAGGCTGTCATGGGCAAAACATGCTTAACCTGGGAAAAAATATAATTTATTACCAATCTAATCAGGGTAGGGTAAAGAGAAATAAAACCCAATCTTAAATCACCTTCCCTTCACCCCTTTCTTCTTCCTGGCCTCAGCTTCATTCCTGAGAATACCTCCACCCCCACAGTGGCGCAGGGGAGTGGGGGATGTGTATTGCAGTCATTTCATCACAAGTCTCTGCTGCTCCTTCCTCCTCAAAGGGAGGGCTCCTCACTCTTCTCCTGTTCCAATGTGAGTTTCCTCTTACAGGAAACAGTCCTTCATGGACTTCTTCAACCCATGGGCTGCAGTACTTCAGGAACTGCTCCAGCATGTGTCCCAAGGCACAGGGCCATAAGTCCTGCCAACAAACCTGCTTCAGCATGGCTCCTCACTCCACAGGGCTGTGGTCCTTCCAGGATCCTGCTCCATCATGAGCTGCTGCCAGGGCAATTTTTTCTACTTCTTAACTACATTATCCCAGAGGCTTTGCAAACACTGCTGATGGACTTGGCCTTGGCCGGTGGCAGGTCCATCTCACAGCCACGGGCATCGGCACTATCGGACATGGGGGAAGCTTCTGGCAGCTTCCCACAGAAACCACCTCTGTAGGTCCCCACCACCACCAAAACCTGATCACACAAACCAAATACAACAATGCTTTCAGTGAAAGGAAAAGCAAATTAAAGTGAACTGATAGAACTTGCAGAATAATGCTTCCAGACAGGGCAAAAAATTATTCAAAACAGTAAAGATAACAAAAGCATTCAGAGCTAGACAAGATACCATAATTGAGGAAACCTGAGTGAAAAGAACTAAAGCAGCATGAAAGCTGAATTGATCTGGGGAGCTGTATAATAGAAGGAAAGATTGGCAGATATATTATATACTGAAAAGCACCTACTGTGCACAAGGAAGAAACGCCTCATTTATATATTGTCCTTTGATACTTTTAAGATTATTGATGAGATAAGATTATCCTTCTGGCTGCAGTGAGTTTCTGTGAATTTGTCTATTACACAAAGCTTTCAAATGAACTGTAATTGCCTTTACATTATGCTGGTGTTTTCTGGAAAGAAATTTAATGAATCTTTGCATGAAGCATAATTCAACTTAAAGCTTAAACTGAAAAAGTATGATAGTCCTTTCATTTTCCAGTAATTTAAAACAGAAGAGTGCTAGGAAAACATAATATTAAGAACTTGAAAATAAATTGAATTACATCTACTACTTATTGGCTGAAGGAGCTGATCCCTCCAACTTCTATAGCTTTGTTACAGATAATATAATAAGGGCACTAAAAGAACGTATGTCATTAAATATTGAACCCATTATGACACACAGTGCAACCATGGAACCATAGAATCATAGAATGCTTTGTGTTGGAAGGGATCTTAAACATCATGATTAAAGGGTGTTGAGTGTGTTTCCTTCCAGAGGAGGCCTCTTGCATAAAAGTACAGAGAGGGCATGTATAGTGCTTCCTTTGTACTCCCACTTTAGAGATGGAAAAAGCACAGGAATATAGAAAATTATACTCTGCTTTGGGAAAACACAACGCTGTGTCAGTAGAGTACAGATGATGTCTGTGACACTATGTAAAGTGTTTTCTTTCAAAAACAGAATTTATTTAAGTCAAAGGAAGGGTTTTAAAAGCTGGTTAAATACAGCTGTGACTGGATTAATAATGTATTACAATCCAGTCTCCTCTGTATTGTGCAATATTCAAAATAAATGAGTTACCACAATCTGTATTGGCATCCCAAAGCTGTCAATCTTATAGATTTCATTAAATCAGGTCACTGATGTAACATTGATTCAAGAAGAGAAATTGTATTACTGAATTACCAATATTGTGTCATACCATACAAATATTACTTGGTGACTTTCCGACATAATATCTAAACCAAAGATCAAAGGAATATTTTAACATGGGAAATAGTAATACAAAATATGTCCCTTACCATTTCAGAGGATTGTAAGAATGTCAGGGAAAAGTTCATTTTCCCTACACCTTTTTTCCTTGTAAGTTTGGAGACATGAGGTGATGGTGCTCTAGAAATAGTCTTGTCTCACTCCTTTTCTATATTATTTCTGTCTTTTCTCCCATTTTCTCTAACTGCTTGTGTCTTTCTTCCTTCATATGATTCTGAATAGTTAGGGTTGTTTGTTGTTTTTTTTTTTTTCTCTCTGTTTCCTCCTGGAGTTTTTCAGTTCTCAAAATATAATAGTATAAAATCTGGAGGTTTTTTTGGTATGTAATGTATACCATGGCTGCATGATTTTCTTTTGATGGCTTATAAAATTGCGTCCATATTAGTAGGTTAAGTAGTTCAATAGGTATATATTTGCAGGTCACAGCAATTAGTTCTGAGGACCTCATTATTCATGTTTCAAGAAGCTTTGACACAGACTAGACCTGGTCTGGGTCTGAATGCTGAGTCCATACAGCTGAAGCAACCTGAGGTGTGAGACAGTCTTCTGGTGCAGGTTCCTCAGAAAGGAATTCAGTTCATATGCTCTAGAGACACAATGTGGAAAAATGCATTTCAGCAGAGGACAGCCAGGAGATTTTCTGCAGAAGCATGCTCTGGATCTGAACTCAA
Source organism: Parus major (assembly GCF_001522545.3). Lineage (NCBI taxonomy): Eukaryota > Metazoa > Chordata > Aves > Passeriformes > Paridae > Parus > Parus major. The sequence goes on from NC_031770.1 coordinate 87,145,349, forward strand.
ACACTAATATGGTCATATAACACATTTCAGCAAAACACTCCAAATTTATTTCTTGTTCTGCAGCTTCAAAATTCTGGTATTTTCCTTATTTTTCACTTTCTTCAGTTCATGTATGTAATTGTCCTCTATGTAATATGTTTTAATTGGAGTCATTCACAGGTGTACAGCACAGGCAAAAGATATCACTGTTCTGATTTTCTGCCCCCTTTCATTTGCTTATTGCATTTATAAAGGGTAGCAAGCCACCATGAAATTGTGAAACCTACCTGGGAGAAGTTCTTGGTCATTTGAGCATTATGTGTTTCTTGCATTTGAGATTAATCCAGTAGAATATGGAAGACCTTGTCCTTCTCTTAACCTAGTACAGTTAGAGTGTGCTTTGAAAGATTGGAGCTTTGTATACTAATTCTTGTGAAATGGACGTGATCATTTTCTTTCTCTGTGGTTAGCTGTTACATTTTCAAGTTTGATAATATTTTGTAGAACTTTTTAAAAACTGTTTTCCTTGCCTTATCAGGCATTACTCTTCTTTGTTATTAGAATGTTACAGTACCAACAGTGAAATGTCATTACATTGGTCATTCTGTTAACCATAAACTGCTAGAAATTTGTTATGAAATCTGCTATTTTTAATCTTCTCCACAATAGCAAAAGACTACAAAAAGGAATGGCCAATGTTGGCATATAGAGGTCATTGAAAGAATGTATGAATTATTTTTATTTAAAGGTGAGGACTAAAGTCTGTCTTATGGCAGTCAGCCGCAATGATCTACCTTTTCTTCCATAAACAAACTGAAATACATTTGAGAACTAAAAACCATCACCAACAATTGTAGATTTCCAGGAATAATTCATTTTATTAATTTTTTTTTGATTAGCTGAACTGTATAACATTGATATTCAAACCTCTGAAAGGAGGATTCTCAACACTGCACAAATGAAAGCAATCCAGCAGCTCATTTAGATTCCTCTCCTGCTGTCTGCAGCAGATCTATAAATAGAATAGGCTACACACAGAAATTTATTATTGCAGCTGATAGCAATTTTCTTTTGCAAAGGTGTCTGGAGGCATTATTCATGAGATTCATTTTGGCAGACGCTCAAGCTGAGATCCTCACTCCCCAGCTCCATGGGTGGTCAGTTTAGGAACACACTAATCAACTGCTATGAGCAAGGACTGTCACAAGACTTGCTTATTTCCCTCTTTTAAAAAATACAGGTGGTCTTTCAGCTCCAGATTGTTTTCTTTAACCCGATTGCATGGATACTATGAGCAGATAATGAATTTTCAGAAATCATATTTGAAATCTGAAATTTTATCAGTGCTCATCCTAATGATTATGCTATTATTAGAAAAACCACAACAAGTGTGATTTGATACAACATGCACCATGTCTTCTGCATTCATACCCAGGGGTATGTGTGACCTTTTTGAGTAAAAGGCAGACATGTTTCTCTTCAATACTGAGGATGTACATGAATACTGAGCCATCACATGAACTGACTTATCTAGCTGTCATCTATTTATAGCCATAATATAAGGGGAAAATCAAATAAGACCTTTTGTGAAATTGTATTTATAATATGTGATAGATGGGAACATCTTGCACTCTTTGGTTTTCCTATCTGTTTTTGGTTTTCCTATCATTGCTTTGAATGCTATTAAAAAAATTGGCACAACCAGGATATGTACATTTCTTAACGTCGGTTTTGTTAGCCCTCAGGACTGATTGCAACTTATTTTTATCCTTGCCTATTCTAATATTCTTTCTGTTACTAAGAACATAAATTATATGATAGCAGAGATATTACCTGTTTGTTCTGTTTCAGGTTCAATATAGTCAATACTGCAAGTGTTCATATTTCAGGATTTTTTGCGTCCTACTGTATACATACAAGCTGTATGTGGTATCTGAATATACAAATGATGTTTCCATTTGCAAAATAAGCTAGTAACTTTCATTTTTTGTTCTCACATATTTTCATTTTGTCAGACATAATAGAAAACCTGTTTTTCTGCAGCAGTAATTTTGACTATGCTATGAAAGCAGCAGCACAAACAACTACTGAGACATTGGAAAAGTCACATATCTCACCAGCAAAAGAAAGAAAAAATTAAAATATCAAATTAAACCCAAAATAAACTGTCATCTCAAGTCACCAATAAGGCATTCTGGCATGTCTAATGCCAGGAACACTACTAAAAACAAAGAGACCTATTACAACCATAAGGGAGATGCCACAGATTTTCTCTAAGTGTTATTATGCTAGTTTTGAGTTCATTTTGGCACTTAGACTTTCTTGTTTGTTTTTTTTTTTTTTAATTTAAATTTGTCAGTGATGAAGAAAATTGGTATTGTGAATGCCCTAAACTCTACACTGGAAAACTCTGCCAGTTTGCAACTTGTGATGAAAATCCGTGTGGAAACGGTGCTACGTGTTTTCCAAAGTCCAGGCAAGATGTTGTTTGCTTGTGTCCATATGGAAGGTCTGGCATTGTCTGCAGCGATGGTAAGAAACATTTTCTTCATGCATTTGTTGTAGTTTCTATCATTCATAGAAGCTGTGGTAAGAAACATGTCAAAATGTTTGAAGGTAAAACACTGACAGTCTCCACCTCCCCCCCTAAAAACATAGCCCAAAATCTAATCACAGGCAAAGAATGGCTAAGTTGATCAGCCTTCCCATGTGTAGTTTCATAAAAGTTCCAGCCAGAGAAAGGTAGACAGAGGGAGAGTTTACTCAGAGAAGCTGGGAAATACCAGGTGGCATCTGATGTTTTAATAAATCACTTGGAGAAAAACTGAGAGATTCAAGTGAGAGCTCCTTTGGAGAAATTGATTTCTCCTGTAGTTTGATTTTTCCTCTGCTTAGAGAAGCATTACTTTGTACATTTTACATATTAAAGCAGATACTTTCTGGATTGTAAAAATACCACCATGTACCATAATTTGATTATTTTTCAGGTCAAAGAGAAGGACAATTTAAAATTTGCTAAGTGCTTTGCTGTGAAACAGGAGGCAGGATGAAGTGAAAATAATAAAACAAAGGAAATAGGTCACTTTGAGTAACATTGTCAGATGAAGGACTTTTATTCCTTGAGCATTGATTATAATGATTGTTCTAGGTCAGAAATTCCTTTGTGTGAACATCCAAGGTATTCTTTCTCTTAACAGTGAATGCAGCAAGAAGTAACAACTGAAAAACCTACATATAGATAATAATCACTGGTTCTGAGCTTATTTAGTGGTGCACATGAAGTGCCTTTTCAAATAAATATTAAGCAATTATCAGGCTGTTTTTTGTCCTATTATATATATATTTAAGTCATATTTAAAAAATTTATTTCCAAAATTTTCAGAAGATGAACATTTATGTCTTATCTTTTCTCATCTCACTATGATACTTGATAGCAAACAGAAGAGGTGAGTATATGAAATATGTATGATGATTTCCTGGTAACCTTTATTAGTTTACAGCAGCAATACACTGGTACTTCATTTGCTGCATCTCTACTCATCCAAGCTGCATTTCTTTGTTCTTTCTCAATTCCACTGCACCCTCTTTAAAATGAGGCTCCAGAGCTGATTCAAGATACTATATTCAAGGTGTGATAATGCCACTGCTTTATACAGTGACGTTTGACATTTTTCTGCTTTACTCTCTGCCCGTACTTAACCAGTTCTTCCATTCTGTTTTCTTTTATTAGTGCACTGACATATTCATGAAAGTGCTTATTAAAATTTCCAACCCCTTTTCCTTTGAAAGCTGATGGTGGGGTCAGAGCCCACTATTCTGTATTGAAGGCTAGGACTGTTTCTGAAATCTACCCCAATTTACATCTGTCAACACTGAGTATCATCTAATGGGGTTTTTTTCCCTTGAAGCTGTTCAATGAACAATTCTGCAACTCTGTATTTAATTGTCTAAATTAAGAGACTAATTTGAGAGACTACATAAAAATTGAGAGCCTAAATTGAGAGAAAGTACAGAAATTCATTAATTTGATTGGGCTACAAAACTGGAGTCTTTGAAAGCACAGAAAGAATTAATTTTGACGAGTGGAAAGGGAAAACTGTCTGGATCATCACTATAAGCAAGCAAAACAGGAAAGAACACTTAGCTTTGAAGGATAGATTATAAATCTATGGTAATTGGCTGACAACATAAGAAACCATTATTGAAATATGAAAAATTGTTTCATTGAACTGTATCTTAAAAATTTAGAAGGAAAAAAAATAAACTGAACACAGACAGGAGTCTTAAAATGAGTTGCAAGAGGTCCCTTTATCACATTTTCTAAAACAAAGGAGGGAGAAAGAGAGCCATGATGCAGTAGAGGCTGGATGTATCCTTATGGATAGCCCTAGCAGCATCAAAACCATACTTTTGGGAGATATTTGAAGATGATGATAGATTGCCTAATTAAAATGTTAGAACAATTTAAATTATTTTAGAAGCAGAAGGCAAAATTAATTGTTTAGTATGACAAAATGTGTATCCCAGATAATAAATTTAATAGAAAGAAATGGTCCATAAAAATTAAGGCATAGAAGCACACATTTTAAATGAATGATAGACAATAATATTGTCTCTACTATTCAAATTATAACCTAATGCTTGCTACTTTCTGTCTGAAACACTGAAGAAAAGCTGTTTATCAAAACGTTTATCAAATAATAGTTGTTCTTCATCAACACAGAACAAGTGAGATGTCACAGTGATTATTTGATAAAAGGAATATGACTAATGTACCAAATAGAATTGCAGCTTCATGCCAGCTTGGCTGCTCCTACCAGTAGAGATTGTTTGCAAAAGACAAAGTAAGGATAAATAAAGATGTGGACAGAACCATAAATGAGCCCACAGATACAGATCTTCCCCACATCAGAGCTCTAGTTGCCATCTGTTAAGGTCTGGAAGTCATACTAAGAACAGCAATGTATGCAAGGAAAAGCTATAATAAAACTATCGCCACTATTAAATGAAAAAGAAAAAAAATAGAAAAATGAAACTAAAGAAAAACCAAGTAAGTTGCTTTACATGAGAAGTTAAAAATACATCTTTTAGGTGAAATGCATGACAGTCAAAAAATGAAGAAAAATTATAGGATTATTGTAAATATGACAAATGAGGCAAAAATGTAAGGACAGATAGTAACTTCTGTTAGACAAACCTATATAAATGTGGAACAATAGATAAGGTCTGGGACTAGCAAGGACTTTTCTTACATTTCTGAATAAGATGGAGCATACTACAGTCTAAGCAGGCTGGTAACAATGTCTCTGAGTTTATTTGTTATGCTAAGCTCATTTCAAACATCAATAAAACTTCCAAAAGCATGTCCATTTTTCCAAATATACATAACAAGATGCATTACCTCTCACTACACCTTTTTCTTGCTCTTATCACTAGATGACCACGGTATTTTGACTGCAAGTTGACCATTATACATTGAAATGTCTGTCAAGAACCTACACAGCCACGGCATAATGGGCCAAGGGGAGAGGGGATGATAATACAAAACAGAAGAGAGTACAGGCCACGTTGATCAGGTGGAGGACATGGCCAGAAAAGCCTTCTGATCTATTTACATGTGGCTGGCCCTTTTTGTCTCTGTATCCCTCTATTTTTCACACTTATTCCTCCCCTAATCACCTAATTTCCTCTTTTAGACACCCATAAATCCTGTGCTATTCCAAAGTGCTCTTCACCTACATCCCATAACATGTCCCATACCCTATGGCAGTTACACCCCTCTGTCCAAAAGGTGATCCAGTGTTGACTCATCACAGGGTGTCTCATACCTTGACACCAGGGTGAAGGTATCCTGACAGCCCTGGGAGGGGTCTGGACAGGGTGTTCCTTCCTCTGAATCCTTAATTTGGGTCCTGTCTGCTGTTGTGCTCTGTGCCCCTCTGGGATTGTAGAGATGGACCTGAGATGGGCTGGTGGCTCCTGGGATAGGAGTGGGACTTGATTTTCAGAGTTAAATGCCTCTGTGGCTTCCAGCTTGGCTGGAGGGTGGGCTGGAGAGGAGAACACTATCAATACGCAACACTTTGGAAAAAAGACTATGTCTACATGGGCAGATCAACTAATTCCCCCAAGAAGCTTTGCTTCTTTAAGCTGCAGATAAAGGGATCCATATAATTTGAACTGAGTCCAGTTATTGAGCTCTGGTTTTTCAGTAGATTTGTGTTAAACCAGCCAGCATTCAAGCCCTTAGTTTGATAAATTTCCTTTCTCATTTAAATTAATAAAAAGTTGCTTTCATTTTGTTTTTTGCAATCTATAAATCTCCACCAGTGTTTAGTATCACAGAGTAGATTAGAGTTGTTAAATTTCTACTATCTCTGTCACCAGCCTTTATTTTTTTTATTTTTTTTTCCTTGTTTACACTTCTATCTAAGCACAGAATGGAAGCCTTTCCTGATCTGTACAGGAGATCGATACAGTGTAAAATATAAGATCAGTGTGTTTGAAATATCTGAGTGCAAGAGATTTTGATATATAAGAGGCAGAAATCTTAAATAGTAAATCTCAGCGTATCATTGTACTGCAGAATTGTAATGGCCTGCTAAATGCAGGTGAAGCAGGAATTGTCCATTCACCAACACTGGAAATGTACACCTGGTGCTGTTGGTAATTACATGTTACATGAGAAATGGGGCTCTACTGGGAAGCTGCTGGGCATAACATGAGGCTTTTGTTAAGCCAAGAATCAAGAGCAAGCACTTTGTAAGTACAGACACAAATTTAAAGGGAGAAGGATTTCATAGGTGTGTTCATTGCTAAAATGAGTAATTGTGCCATTTGCAGTGTTTTAGACCAAACTTCAGTGGTTTAGTTTCACATATGTTCACACGTCACAACATGAAGCAGAGTCTTAACTGTGACACTGTATTTAGTAAACAGACCCTGAAGAGGGTCATTCACAGCACACATTCATAGCAATCTGTAAAGGTTCTTTCTTGAAACATTTCTGAGCAATACTTATGGTAATGTTTCACAGTCCAAAGAATTCCAGCAGGTTTTTTGTGGGATGTATTCCCCCATGTATAAAATTAATTTCAAAGTGTTGAAGTGGGAATAGTCACTTGCTTCAAGTTCTGTAGAGTGAGAATCAGTCTGCAAGTGAATTGTTTCTGTGCAGCTATGTTTGGCACACAATGTCACCTTCAGAGCTGTTTGGGTCTGCAGACTGAGTTGTGAAGTTCAGTGACAGCAGATGCCCAAAGGGAATTTCCTCAGCTAAAAAAATCTGCTTTGCAAGGTTCCTGGTCAATGATAAAAGACCTCTGGGAATGCTGATCAGGGTTGCTTTTCTTACAGTTTAAGAGAATTTATTTTCTGGGTCATTTTTTTTTACTGGGCCTTTATTTCCCCCACTCGTCCAACATGAGGAGTGTCATAAAAATTGTAAAAAACATATAAGCACACACACTATTAATGTCACTGCTGCACTAACAGTTTTTGAGAATCACATTTTCATCTCTGAGGAGTGAAATCACTTTTATTATCTCAAATTTCAGTTCCCAAAGTATAACTCTGATGACTGCATGATTACTGATGCCACAAGACAGATAAAAGGAATCCATAAGTCCTGGAGGTGCCAAGGGAAAGTCATACACGTGAATGACCCATTAAGTGGAGCACTAGCTCCTGATACAAGTCTTCCAGACATCAGGAGTATTTTTCTACCACCTTGAACCCTCAGCTGGCACTGTACCACCCTGCAGTCCTATCACCCTTTATCTTTTCCTCCTTGGAATTCCCAGAGTTTCCAGTGAGAAAAGAGGGTTTGCATGGCAAGGCTACCCTGCAGCCCATGGTTAAGACCATGGTGAGGCAGCTGTCCCCCTCCAGCCCATGGAGGCCCACAGTGGAGAATATGTCCAGCTGCAGGCCATGGAGAAAGCCAGGCTGTGACTCCATGGGAAGCCTGAGCTGCAGCAGGGTCTGGCAGGAGCCATGAAGAGAAGAGCCCACTCTGGAGCAGTTTGATGGCAGAACTTGTGACCCTGTGGGAAACCCTGGGGGAAAAGCTGGGGAAAAAGCTGGGGGAAAAGCTGTGAAGAACTGTAGCCCATGGAAAGGAGTCATGTTGGAAAAATTCCTGGAGGACTGTCTCCATGGGAGGGACCCCACACTGGAATGGGGAAAGAGTATGAATAGTTCTTTCACTGAGGAGGAGGGAGTGGCAGAGGCCTCATCCACAACCCCTATGCCCCATCAACCTGTGCCAGTCACGGGGGAGAACGCAGAGAATTCAGAAGTGAAGTTAGGCCTAGGAAGAAAGGAAGGAAGGGGGCAAATATTTTAAGAACAGGTTTTATTTCTCATTACCCTACTCTCATTTGATTGATAATTTTTTCCCCAAGTCAAAGCTGTTTTGTCCATGACTGTCATGGAATGAGCACAGACAAGCCTTACCTTAGTCTCAGAAGTCAGCAGAAGCTTAAATTTAAGGAATTATTCTGGCCCACAAGTTCTAATGATGACAAAACAGTTTTATAAAAATGAATTGTTTATTAAACAGAGAAAAGAGATGAAAGATCTTAATCAGAATTATTTACTACACAATATAAAACTAAAGAACTATTAGTAGATTACAGTGTAACATAAAACAATGCACTATATCACGGGATATATTAAAGCTATATTAAAGCTAGCAAAAAAAATAGTATTGATTAGGAGTCGAGTGTTACTTACCATTGAAATGATGATAATGTGCATAAATTCCTTTTCACTTAATCCCTGGGGAGTAATTGTGAAGCATCCTACTCATGGGAGAGCCTCCACAGGAAAATGTGTAGCAGATTTCTGCTTTGTGCAAATTTGGTGTGACTTAATTATATAGTTGTAAAGTGGGGTGTCTGTCAGTCAGAAATCTGGCTTATCTTCCCAGACCTTGCTTCAGCATTAAGATGTTCATTGGCAGCTGGGAGATGCCATGCCAGGGTTAACCCCATGGCACCAAAATAAATCACTACAAGACAGCTTGTCCTGCTTGAGTTACCTGACAGGTTAAGTAACAACAGATAAATTTGGGGAGGGGTGGGATGCCCTGCTACACTGGTAAGTTATCTTTCCCTGTCCTTATTGCAAGCCATGTGAATTCATTCTATTTTCTCTGTCCATCTGAGGAGGGGAGTGACTTTGCTGATTTGGTGGTCAACCACAGCTTGGAAGACTGTAAAGTACAATACTTGGTAGTAATTTCCATTCTTTTTTCAATATTGTCTTTACAAATAATTTGTCTTTGCAACAGCCCTGTCTATCACTTAGGGAAGACTGGCTTGAGAGCTGCTCAGATTAAAGGAATTTGAGATTGCTGGTCAACAGCAGCTGAACATGAACCAAGTGTGCCCAGGTAGCCAAGAAGTCCAGTGGCATCCTGACTGTGTCAGCAATAGTGTGGCCAGCAGGACCTGGGCAGGGATTGTCCCCCCTGTCCTCGGCACTGGTGAAGCCACACCTTGAGCGCTGTGTTCAGTTCTGGGCCCCTCACCAGAGAAGACATTGAGGGTCTGGGGTGTGTCCAGAGAAGGACAATGAAGGTACTGAAGGGTCTGGGAAAGAGGTCCTATGAGGAGCAGCTGAAGGAAATGTGGTTATTTAGTCTGGAAAAGACTCTGGGAGAACCTCACTGCTCTCTTCAGCTACCTGAGTGAGGTGGTGGTCAGGCTCGTGTCTCAGGGGGAAGGACAAGAGGAAATGGCCATAAATTGCACCATGGAGATTCATGTTAGATATTACCAAAAATATATAATTGAAGGAATGGTTAGGCATTGGAATACCCTGTCCAGGAAGGTGATGGAGTCACCATCTCCAGAAGAGTTTGAGAGACATCTGGATGTGATGCCTAGGGGGTATGGTGATTATGGTGGTGCTAGGTTTTTGGCTCAACTAGATGATTGTGAGGGTATCTTCAAACCCTGATGATTCTGTAATTCTGTGATTCTGTGAAAAACGAGCAGGTCTTTAGGAGAACTCTATACTATTTATCTCACGATGTATATGGCTGCTGATATTGGAGCCAGATACTGAACTGTTAAGTGTTCACAGTCAATGCTAATATTTTAAAAATGTTTCATCTGATTGCAGTTCTGTGAAGTCTTCATCTCTTTCTATCCCTTTAATCTGTCTTGGTTTTTGCAATGTATTTTAAAGCTGTGGTCCAAAATGTATTACCAGACAATGCTGAAGGAACATTAATTTTAACTCATAACAGAAAATTCAAAGATAACAAAACCATTATTCTCTTTTTAGTTTGTCACTTTATTCTCTTCACTTTGTTAAGATTTTTTTCAAACTATAGTTGATTTTTTTTAACTCCCATTTTTTGTGCTCAGCTCTGATGAGATATACAATGTTAGGGAAGTAAGTAGTCAACCATATTGATACATTTATATAATGGGATCGTTTGTCATTATTTGTTTGTGAGTCAATGGGACATATCATGCATTATTACTTGTTCAATACCCGGGAATGCAGAAAAGCAGAATGATGAATGACACAGAACTGACACAGAGACACAGGACAAGATCAAGGACAAAAAGTTGATAAAAGATTTCAGTACTTTGTCAGAGCAATGTGTATTTTAGTCACAGTGTTAATTTGGAGTGTGTGAGGAAGGCTCATAATCAAAGATGTTGGGACACATCTCAGTTCTTTACCACTTCAGACTGCGTACTGCAAGAGTAGAAATCAGTTTAGATTATGTCCAGACTGGAAAAGAAAAACAACCCAATGAGGTTAGCTGTGCCCTCTGCTAATTAAACCTGCCTCAAACACTTTACAAATACTGTTTAGAAGGACAGAGTTTCAAGGAAAAGATTATTAAATCTTGGCTCCATAGCTGTATAATGAAAAGGTAGAGAGTAATTCGTTTCACACAATTTTGCCAAACACTGTATTTTTCATACTGGGTTATTACTCTTTTGTTTTTTCAATTTCTAAATTAAAAATATGCACGAGTATGGCAAACTAGTCTGCATTAAAATCGAACTAATGAAGGTCATGGCATGAAATTAATCTCAAACACTGATGCACATTTACTGATGACCTTTCACTTTTTTATGTGATTGGATAAAGATCTCTTGACAAACAATACTTGGTGTAGAGAAGAAACATAATTAAAAATGTGGTTTAAAACCTGTAAGTGGAAGTTCAGAGACAGATAAAATACGGAATAGCTGTCAAGCTAGATAGATTGATTTAGCCAGAAATATAAGCTTTTGACTCAGTACTAATTATCATTTCTAATGGCATGTTGCTCTCCAGAGACCAGCATAGGGAGGACTATTTGCAAACACTTCCTGCATGTTCCTACCTGCTATGGATAGGGTAGTTAATTAGACACTGTATCCGACTTCTACTAGGTGTGATATACTTCTTCAGTACAGTGGAGAAAACTGGGAATAAGTAAACCAAAATACTGTATAATGGTTTCCTTTAGAAGTGCCCATGGGACTCCTATTGCCTTAAAAAGTGTTATTCCCCTTGAGGACTACATGCTTGACGAACGTATAGCTCCATATGGTGCTCATGCACCATTTCTCTTTGGATCCAAACACCATGTATGCACAGGGAAGGACCAGCCTGGAGGGAAGCAGGGCAGGGATATGGCAGCTGGTCAACAAGTGCAGGTAACTTTGCAAGTCAACAGTAAATAAAGGCAGTCCAACCAGAGAATTCGAAATTTCCTACGTTTGTGTGTCTGAATTGCTCCTCTGGTGGAATGTGCCCTGCTTCCTGCTGGCCTCCTGATAAGCTATTGTTATGTAAGTCTTTGTTTTCCCAGATAGTAAGTTTAGCCCACTGTTAGTGATGTATTGGATTTTTACTGGATTACTCTTATTTTTACTTGGGTAATTATATCACCGACTTGTGTTACTGTGTTGTTATCCTTGGATAAGTTGTTAATCACAAAACCTATTGGATGGTGCTGTCCATTGCCACCTGTGGAGCCTAAGGAAGGCAGAGATGTCTTAAGCCCCTATAATGCTGATAAATTATGGAATGTACTTCGTGGTCCCAACAAAAGGCACAGTTAAAACTGGATTAAAAGATTATAAAGAGCTGAGAGGAGATGCTCAAGTAGTCAAAGATGGACAGTACTCAGGAAAATTGGTTCTTATCAGATGTTTTGAGAATAGCTGTGCTCAGATATCCAGGAGCAAAGAATGTTTAGTTTGCTGTGTTCTGATATGGACTTCAGAGATCAGTCTTTTGTTCTTCCATACTCTCCAGACTGTGCTCAATTTTGTGCATATTATTTAGTTTCCAAGTGTCCTGGGGTTACTAGTCTTTAAAATCAGGAAAAAAAGTGCTTCCTAGATTTCACAGAGAATGAGTTCAGACTTTCACAACATTTTAGCTTCTATGGCAATGAAGACAAGGGACAAAGAACATGCAGAATGAGAAGGCGAGTCAAGATACAGAGCAGAAAGACTTCAGCCCACCTATCTTTAGAAGTCTGAAATACTTTACTCTGACTTACAACCCAATGCTACCTTTTTACTTAGTGGGGTGAAATAAGAATTTTAAAATACTCTTCACTTGTCCTGGATAAGGAAGGTGTTTCATATGAAAACATCTCCTAAATTTGCTTGTTTTTTCTACTGCAACATTAGGTGGTCAGCTGCTACACAGACATCTCTGCTTCAGAACATAGAATCATAGAATTATAGAATGCTTTGGCTTGAAAGGGACCTTAAAGGTCATTCTGTTCCAGCCTCCTGCGATGAGCAGGGGCACCTTCCACTAGACCAGATTACTCAGAGCCCCATCCAGCCTGAGGAATCCATAGCCTCTCTGGTCAACCTGTTGCAGGGCCTCAACAACTTCACAGTAAAAAATTTCTTCCTAATATCTAATCTAAACTAACTCACTTGGTCTTAAGGCCACTCCCTTTTGTCCTTACAGGCCCTTGTGAAAACTCCCTCTCCAGCTTTCCTGTAAGTTCTCTTTATGTACTGGAAAGCTGCTACAAGGTCTCTCCAGAGCTGTCTCTTCTCAGACTCTCCCATGTCTTCATAGGAGAGGTGTGACAGTCGTGTGATCAACTAAGTGGCCTCTGCTGGACTTGTTCCAACAGGTCTGTGGCTTTCTTGCATTGGAGGCCCTTTGTCAATCTTTAATCCAGCTTGATGTGTAACACTGGAGGGAGCAAGCAGAAAGGCAAGAAAATAACTCCACACTTAGAATGCTCCAAAGAGCCAGCTGAGACAATGGCATATCTCATCCTGGGGATAAAGAGTCATTCCATGTTGGGAATAACTTGTCAGGAATAAACTCTTCTGTGATCTCTGCCAGCTAACCAAATTACCTGGTTCTGTGACGGTCCATGAGAAATTTTTTTTTTTCTCATTATAAATTGAAGCAGGAGAAGAAAATAAATATAAAGGATTCCTTTATTTTAAAATCTTCTTGTCTCTTAAATATTTTGTTGTTTATTAAATAAATGAAAAGACAAACAAAAAGGGGAAAAAAGAAAGAAAAAAAGGAAAAATACTTTGCATCAAAGGATCTGTCTGTGTGTCATATTTTCCTGAGTTAACAAAAATCATCTGAATCATCATTCTTATCTAAGGCAGAATGGGAGGATTTAAACTAACATTGTCTAAACATGGAGGAGTTGCATTTTTCCTCCAATGTAATCCATGACTCACAGAGGTCTGAGGCTTGAGGTTGTGTTCAGTCAGACTCATTTCCAGTGTCCTTCTAATTAAGACAAAACCACCAAATTTCATATGGAAATTTCCTGGCTTCCATTTAAGATCAAGAGCAAGGCATAATGTGCCACATGTGTGGAGTAGTGCTTAATAAACGAGACAGTACACTCTGTACTGCTGAAAACTCCCAAGCCTGTGCTAGAAAAGGTTTGCCATGCCCGTGTCTGCACATTTTCTCAGATGGAGGTACCAAGGCAATGTCTCCCACATCAGTGCCAATATGGCAGGTTTCCCAGGCTGCAAATTTAGAAGCAGATTCCACACTCTAGAGGTGGTGATGACATTTTCACAATTACATGTTATTATTTCTCCCACCCTCTAAGCATTTAGGTGCTTAGAAGTACTTAGGCTAATATAGATTTACTTGAGGAGTATTATAGATCTTTACCATCATTTCCCCATCTGGTTTGTATTCCTTCCTCCCCCAACCCCTCATACTGCCTTCATTAATAAAGCTGTATCTAGTCACGTTTGGTGCCCAGGCTGGAGGTAACTGCTCGAATCTTTTAAATCTAGTCCCATATCCAGTATTTCAGGATTGAGCTGTCGTTCCTCTTTCTCCTGTTTTCACTGAACCATATTGTCAATACAAGCATTATGTTATCTCTGAGCATCAGCTCCAGGAACTGGCTACAGCACTCTGGCTACTGAGTGCCAGCCCTAGGGGCCATGTGGGTACCTAGCACCAGCACTCTATTTTCTGTACAGACATATATAAACTTGATTTTATTTGTAATTCATGTATTGTATTCACTGTGTTGCAAATTCATACTTTTATGATGCTTCTCTTTCTTATTTTCTCTACTTGTGAAGAATTATTATTCCATAACCTTGTACTCACTTTCACTCAAATGCCTGTCAGAGATGGCATTTCTTTTAACAGGAAAATTTCTTTCGGTATGTTCTTTTGTCTGAGTCTTGAGGAAATAAAGGTGTACTTTTATTTGTAGCAATGTTACCTAGAATCCAGGAGATGGCAGTAGTTGCCAATAATTCATTTTTAAAATATGCCTATTTACAAAAGCTGAAAAATAAAGGTATTTGTCCTCAGAGGAAAGCCAAACTATATATGCATGAGTATAAAATACTACAAAATATCAAATTATTAGTTTTATTTATAAGCTTTTAAGTTCTAAACCAGACTAGGAAATAGAACTTGTAAATACATATGTTGAACATTTTGCTCTAACACTGAATTTATTCTTTCTTAATCCAGCTATAAATATTACTCAACCAAGTTTCAGTGGCACAGATGTCTTTGGCTATACCTCATTCCTAGCTTATTCTACAATCCCAAATATCACCTTCTACTATGAATTTCGCTTGAAATTTCAGTTGGCAAACCACCACTCAGCTTTACAAGATAACCTGATTTTTTTCACTGGACAGAAGGGCCAAGGTAAGCTTTATCTGTATCACTTATCCTTACAAGCTTTCAAATACTTATTGGACAAGTAGGATAAAAATATGCACAGGTCTTTCCTGATTATATTTAAGATATAATGCCATTAATGAGAAAATAATCTCTTCCAAACTGTATTGCTTTGTAAAGACAGAGTAATCAGTCAGGTTGTATAAATGTTTCTATTTATTAAGGAGAAATATAATTGTTTCCAGTAATTGAAGTCAACAGTTAATCTGAGGTAGTATATTTCTGAACACAATAAATGGAAACTAGAAGGTCAAGGTTCCCTTTTTTTCAGTTTTTAACATCAATTTCATTATGGATCATTGAACTCTGTTGTTTGCATAAAGTAGGAGACCCTCAGCCCTGAGATCTCTCAATGAAAACTAACCCAAGCTAGCTACAAGTAAATTGAGCTACAGTCTGTAGCAAAGCTTTCAACTTGGTCTGATTAACACAGCTGAGAAGCAGGTTATGTGGATCTACTTAGAGTATTTGTACTAAGATTTTAACAATAATTAAGGTATTTCTCCACAGCACCCCTCTGTGACAGGCTGCCTGGCATCACCATGGCATGGGTAATACTACTTGTGTTCTGTCCATCTCAGCATTACTCCAAACAGAAGCCATAATACCAATTACTAAGTTGAGAAAAAATTTATATAATTTGATGCAGACATAAAGAAGTCATAGATACTTCATAGGAAGTATCTATGTATGTC
Source organism: Parus major (assembly GCF_001522545.3). Taxonomy (NCBI): domain Eukaryota; kingdom Metazoa; phylum Chordata; class Aves; order Passeriformes; family Paridae; genus Parus; species Parus major. Next base: position 87,161,218 of record NC_031770.1, read on the forward strand.
TATGTAATACGTTATAAATAAGATATTTATATCTAATAAAAATTATTTTTCTCTTAATTGATTCTGCAATTGGAACATGATCTAACTTTTAGGTTTGGAGCTGTCCTATGGGATTGTTGAAAGCTAGGAGGGAGGTTGGGTGATGTGTCTAAACCCAGCACCGTAGGAGAGTGATTTAGGTATGCTAATACCAGTCTCTACTACTGCAGTAGATGTTTTACCATATCTGAAACTTCACATGAGTTTTGCAGAATGGCCCTTGACCTACAGGAACCCTATACTTATGCTGAACAGTATCAGAAAATGAATGCTTCAGAAGGATGAAGGAGGGGAAAAAATACTATTTGCTGTTTTAAGATACTGAGCTCCCAAAATACATTATTAAAAATCAATTTTGGGGAGGCATTATGCAATTACATATACGTCAAACAAAACAATTGCAGTATATCACATCAATAGAATATAGGGGATCCCTCATTTGCTATGTTAATACATTTGATATTTTCTTTCTAATAGAAAGGTCTTCATTTCTATTAAATTTTTTAACTTACATTTCTATACCCTCTGAGCTTCTTCCCCTTTCTCCCAGTGGCAGACTTCCCAGGAGTCAGACTGTTAGTGTATTGCAATGCAAACTAAAACATTAGTGTAGAACAGCTCAGCACTTTATCTGTGATATAATTAAGTCTGCTACTTTTCATTTGCAAAGATCCTGTCAAATTTGGCTCATGTAGCTCAGCCGATAAACTCCACTTTAGTGTGCCGTGAGACCCTAGTACTTAATCTATTGTCTTGATTGCCCAAATTAGCCTAACACAAATTGGTATTAACCACTCTGAATGGATTTAAACTCGAAACTTAGCTCTGCTCCTATCTGTGTGGAAATCAGAATTTGCTAAGTTTTTCCCGAACTTTAGCAAGACATGGTCAAACCTGGTTGACCCTGCTAACTGAACTACATTCACATTATTTTAACTACATCCAGGTGGAAATCTCATCATGCCACATTTTATTCTTGTGAATAAAACTGTTAAATTGCCATTCACTTGCAGGCAGCTTTTCCTTTCACTCACTAATTATTAATTTCTGTGGATGGACAAAAATTGTCTTTCTTTTTTGGGTAGCTGAGCAGAAACGGTGCACAGAGTTGAAATTACCTGAAACCTTTCCATCTAATCATTCAGAAAACAGCATTCAAAAGACAAAGTCTGCATCATTTAAATTTTATAAGAAGCTCTATCATAATATGAACACAAAGAAATCATTAGAACATTCTTTTTAATGACAAGAATGAACCACTACATTCAGACATGTTTCTACAGCCTTGGGAACTGAGTTTCAAAGACCTGTTTGAAACATTTCCAATTTTAGAAAATGTAACCAAACAAAAATTATACCAATTAAATCACTGTCTTTATTCAGGATGGAGTAAATGCAAATATGAAATGTAAAACACCAATGATATGAAATAATCTGATTCTTTTTCAGTTAAAATAATCAAAAGAGAACACCAGAAAATTTTGCTTAAATATAGAAGACACACTGAACTAAAATTTGTCTCAAAAAGGCCTGCCTGCAGGGTGTACCCTGTACTGTTAGAACTCATTGTAGAATGTAAGTCTTGGAATCGTATTTGAATGAACTGAGTTTTAAAATAAAGTCTTACTGGTGTCATTTTTATTAATGAGAATGCTAGCATCCTGGGCAGTTGCCAGGCAGAAACCTGGCTTTTTATTACTTTGCATATCATTTGTGAGTGTGTGTGAACACTGTGGTACAGCAGTCAGGCATTTCTGCATCCCCATGTCAAAACACAGGTGGGCAGCAGGGCAACAAACACAGAACAGTGAGGTGATGGCAAATTCTGTTGGTAGTTTGCAATTTTCTCCTTTGTTTAAATGGTTGGGGAGACTGAGCAGCCCACATGTCAACTACCAGAAAGCAGTTTCTTGCCAAGTGAATGTCACTTCACATAGATGCTCTTGTTTTAACAATTTACTGAGCACTGAACAATAACGCTCTCAACAGGACAAGTGTGAGGGTTTTCACTGTCAGTGATCTTCCAGTAAGGAATTATTTTTTAATACTTAATTTGCATTTTCCTCTTTCTCCATTTCATCCCATTTGTTGTAGTTAACATTTTCTTGCAGGACCCCACCTGATTGCCCCCAATGCTGTCTCTGCCCAAACCACAGCCATCAATTTCATAGCTAACCTCTTGTGAGTTATCATGAAATTCTGTCCCAATACATAGCTAAAGTTAAAAGGTGTCTCATTTATTCAGACTATTAACATGACTTTATTCTGCCCCAGTCCTGACAGAGTCCAAGGCTAGGCTGGATAAGACCTTGAGCAGTTTGATCTAGTCGATGTCATCCCTGCCTATGGCAATGGATGTTGGGACTAGATTCATCTCTAGGGTCTCTTCCAACCTTTCAGCAATCTATGATTCTATGATTATTTTCACTATCAAGTCAATTTTGTACAGTGCTGACACTGTTGCACTTCTTTAATACACTTTAATCCTGAAAAAGCAATTTTAAAAATCAGAAACCCTTTTAAATAACAGTTTGTCTTTAATGTGTTTCCCCTAGTTTTGCCAGTCAAATAACATAGGTACATTGTAGAAACTGCTGAAAATAGAAACTTTAGTAAAGGTTTTTTAAAAAGAATTGTTATTTTCAGTTTGGAAGTCCTTCACTGGTAATGTGCCAATGTAAGAGAAAGCAAGGGGATTTCATTCAGTTAAGAATAAATCATTAAAAAATCATTGCAATAAAAAATGAATAGTGTTTGTGTTCTATACAACTGAATGTAGCTGCACACTTTCTACAGAGGCAGTGGATTTACATTCTTCGGAATAAGGATTAACTTTTCTTTTTCTATAGATTCCTATTGCATCAGAATAGTAACTCTATAGAAAATGAAACTTCTGTATAGAAAAGGCACAGTATACCGCTGATTCATTTCCAGAATATGAGATAAGGGGAACATGGCAGTTTTGGCAGTGAAGCAGCTGTGTGCAGAGCTTCAGTGGGAGGACAATATAAGCAGCATTGTTTCCTGAGGAAAAGCCTACTTTATCTTTTGCAAATGAATAAAATTTCCCATGCATTTGAGACAGGGCCATCAAAACACGCATTTGAAATGAGGGCCATCATGTGACACTGGAGGAACAAATAGGAAGAGACCTTCCCTGAAACCAATATAAAACAAGACAGCCTTATGAAAATAGAAGACAATATAAAATAAAATGCAGTGTACGGGCATGAAATTGAGCACTGAATTGCCTGAATTCACAGAAGAGTTGTAAAAAAGAAATGGATGGCTTTGAATTTCAATTCAGGATATCCTAAGGCACAAGTGAGAACATTCTTCACTTTCACCATTCTTTGTGTCCTGGCTCTTTTACCATACACAAAGAAAGGTTGGGCTTGATAAAAAGAAACAAGTTGATCAGGTTTTCTCCAAACAATGGTGGTTCCTCTCTTGCCTGCATGAGAAGAGAGACTGAATGTTCTTTAAAGATGTCAGTGTAAAAATGTGTTTATTTGGATGACCAGGAATAGGCCCAGGAATTTAACTCTTACTCATGGGCTTTATGTCAGACTTAAAATCCTTCAAATGAGATTTTACACTATAGTCACTAAAAACACAAACACCACTTATAGCATGCAGGCTTAAATGTAAAGAAATTAAATTATTTACTGCAAACTGGCAAATCAATCAATTCTAACCTGAAAGTTAAGAAGGCTTAATGAATTAAAGTACTTGGATGACCAAAGAAATTCCAGAAATGAACATCCTAGAGCTGCCTTTATATCAGGGGCAGTGCAATAAAGTCTCCAGGTGCTATTGAGTCAAGGGCAGCTGAAGGAGCTTGATAGAAGCTGCTAGATCTTCTTGAGAGCCATGTCCCTGTTACTCCCCTTGCCTCAGAGCAGCAGGTGCCCTCTGGTTTTATTCTGAGGCTCTTGAGGTACCTATATTGAAAGCTGAAAGCATCCTGGAACAGGATTAAGTCAGGGCCTAGTCTCATACGCAACTTGAAATTTCAACGTTTTGGTTTTTTTAGATTGTAGAGGAAATTGAAAATTTATTCATGTTCCAGGGGGAAGGAACAGCAATGACTGCTAAATCCATCAAGATTGACAGGTTTTGTGGATATCACTCATTTAACTGTAGTATGAAAAAATCTTCCAACAAAAATCCTATAGATCTTTAAAATCTCTGCAGTTTCTATTTTAAATCCACAAGAATACTGGAAATAATCTTACAAGTTAAACAGAGAACATTAGAAATATACAGTAAACTCATAAGCTTCCTGGCTAAAATTTTGCTAAACTGCTAATTTCTCAGTGGATTTGGAGTATATTTTACACACTGGTGTTCACTAAATCCTGGGATATGTAGTTATCCTTTTTTGCTCTTTTCAGGTCTGAATGGAGATGATTTCTTGGAGTTAGGCCTCCGTAATGGGAGAGTGGTATATAGCTACAATCTAGGTTCTGGCACAGCAACAATCATTAGCAAACCACTTGATCTGACACTCAGTGTTCATGTCATCCATCTTGGCAGAAATCTCCAGAAAGGCTGGCTGAAGGTAAAAAAATGTAATTCTGATAGAAGGATAGCTTTTAGATGAAAGTGTTTTCTGTGTTTTAACACATTTTACATGGAAAATTTAATAATTTTTGTGTTTCCCTATAAAGCTGGGAAGATTTTCTTCACTAGGAGTTCCTAAATAAAGGCAAATCTCTTTGTTGTAACAAGTATTAATGTTTCATTGAAAGGTGGATGATCAGAAGAATAAAACTGTCACTTCTCCTGGGAGGCTGGTTGGACTCAATGTCTTCAGTCAGTTTTATTTAGGAGGCTATCGTGAGTATACTCCAGAACTCCTACCAAAGGGACCCAGATTCAAGAATGGCTTTCAAGGTAAAGATCACACCATTTTCAATTCATTGTAATACATACATCATATTGTATTTCTTTCATAGGCAACTGAAACAACCTCTGTCTTATCAGGAAAAAAACCACACCATCTCCTGGCTGAATTTCCTGTGGCTCTTTCATTACTTCACTATGATAACTAAGAAACATGATGCAAAGAGAGGTTTTGCTAAATAATTTTAGTGTTTTCTCTTCCTGCTAAGATGGAAGTTTGCCATTGGAATGTTTGTCATGTAATCTCTTCTTATGTGTCCCTGTTCTACAGTATCATTTCAAAAGGACTCCCTTTCTCTAAAGTAATTTATATTCTTCTCCCACTGTGACTGGCAGTGCTAGTTTGGGTAATAGCTTTCATGCTGAGAACTTCTTTCTGAAAGAAATTTGATTTTTTTTTTCCTGATATTATCATCTAGGTCTCGAGACAGGATTTAGCTAATTCCTTTTGCAAATATTTATCTAGCAGATAATAATTTTTTCTTCAAAACTGATACTGAAACTTTATTAATCTGTTTTCAACTACTACCAGATCAATAATGAAGCAAAGGACTTGTTCATAGTACTTAATTTTTGTTTTTCACTCCAAAGAAACAATGTTCTTGATATTTGAAAAGTAAAATTTCAATTCATTTTAAGAACTGGAAAGCCTTTCAAATGAAAAGAAAACATTTTGCAATAGTAAAATACAGTTTGAGTTCTCAATTATGAAATTGAGGTGTTATGAAATGCAGGCATAGCAGTAAAACTCACTTTCATACACTAAAACATGGCATTTCCATTAAGACCATGTAATTGCTCTATTTCCAGCCATTACCTCACTTTTTGTTCTTACACTGAAATTTCCTCAAATTCAGTTTCATATTGTACAGTCAACTTCTCACTCAGAATATCTCTCATCTCACTCAGAATGTGTCTCTCCTCTGTCTGTCTTTTCAGGAAGTATGGATTGTATAGTTATAGCTTTCATAGCCTCTTAGCATCTTGCAAATTGGCATATCATAAAACATAATGGCTGTGTGACTTTTTTAATAGGGTCAATATCTGTGAAGTAGTTTTGGCTTTTTTTCTAGATATGCTAATGTTAAGGATGACCAACAGCAACCTCCGGTGCTTTACTTTAAACACAAATATTCTGAATTTTCCAGGTTCCTTATGTTCCAAATGTATTGTAATGACCAAATTTCTACAAATCCACTATGAATAATCTTTTAAAAACCACAATATTAATGCACTGTTAGTTGCCATACCTTTTACTGACTTTTCACACTCTTTAAAAATAAGTATTTATGAAAAATTTTGGGAAATATAAACATAAATATAGAAACACATAAGCATTTTTCTCTTTGTCCCTATCATTTACAGTTTTAAGTCTATTATATTTTCTAATTAATCCTGTTCCCAGAAGCAGCTTGTCTCTGCTCTCCAGAGCATAGTGATTTTCAAGGAATCTACACTTTCCTATGACCAATTTCCTCCAATGTTTTCTTACATAATCAGCATCTGATTTGTTCTTGCTCAGAAATCTCCCCAGTTTCAGTTCTCAGGATCTTCAGAATCAGAAATAAACCTCCATAGATTTTTTTCCAGAGTGGGAATTGCAATACCACTAACAGAGAAGAAAATTTTGTACTATTTTACTTCAGCCAATCTGTAGCTGTAGGGATCTCACACAAACTCTGGAAGTGGCAGCCAAGATAAATTTATCTAGGACATAGCTGATTAAACCACTCAGACTTTTGGAACCCTGCTGTTGGCTCCTTTTAAAGACATGATTTATTAAAACAATTTTGCTTCTAATACCAGAGTGTATTTTGTAAGAAATCACTACTAGATGAAGAAACATTGAGACCAGCCTTACCACTGCAGACTAAATGTCCCCAGTGTCAGTGTGCAATAATTTAGGATTTTTACTCTGTACAAGTACAGTTTCACACCATTTCCTCCCTGACCTGCCTGCCTTTAGCACTTGTTCATGTAATTTCCACAGAGGAGGAGGAAACTGAAAACAAATGTTTTTAATAAATTGTCATTTAATAATCAAAAGTTGTGGAATTTTTAATTTAGGAAATGTGTGAATGAGCACCTAGAAGAGACTATTTTGAAAGGCTGAAGGATGTTTGATGGTACTGTAAGAAATTTTCATTCATCCCTATGAGAAGCTGAAGAAACTGGTAAAGGTAGAGCTCAGATGAAGCAGCCAAGTTTATGTGGACTTTGAGGGTCTTTGCACTTCATCTGAATTTGAGGTTCCTCAGGGGCTTACAGGAGCTTTTTGTAAATGGGATGGTTTACTTAAATGTTCAGCTTTTTTCATTTCCTATAACAGTGTAATTAAGGGACCTTGAGAGTTTTCTAAGCATACTGCAGATGCTCTAAAAAGTCAAATGTGAGGTTTAGGTATCTGAAAGTCTTGTGGCCAAAAAGACACAGCCTGGCCATTAATGGACAATCTGAAATGGGAGTATAAAACTAACTGACTCATGTTCAAAGGTCAGTACAACTCAACACTATGACTCACCTACACAAAATGAGACAGAGAATTATTTGGAAAAATTATTTGGAAAAAGCTGGAAGTTACAGCTGAATTTCCAGCCCTTCCATCTCTGAAAGAGGCAGAGAGAAATCTGGTGTCAGGTACAAAAGAGGGAGAGTTCTGATGTTTCATGCTCTGTACTACCATGACTGCAGGATGCAGTCTCTAGTCATCAATGCAATTGATGGAGAGCCTGGGCTTGCATCTAGAAATAAGTGAGGAGCAGAGAAAGAGGAACAACTGATTGCTCCTGTGGTCTTGTTCCTAAGCAGGATGAAGCATGGCTTTAGAATGAATCTGTTAGTTGACAGCAAATACTATTAGAAGGAGGAGTAAACAGGCTAAAGAAACTCTGACCACAAGGCTGAACTGTTGGAGAACCTCTTTCATGCTGAAAGAGCCACCTCTTCACATAAATTATTTTGCAAAGTAAATAAAATTGCAGGTACTGAAGTCACTTTTTAAAAATAGAGTAAACCCAGAACACAATTGAGTTCCAAATAGATACAAATACAGCCTTTCAGTCAAAGTTTAAGTTCATAATAAGCTGGAGTACATTACAGGCCTGCCAGGGTTACAACTACTTATCATTATGTTTCTGCACCACCGACGTCACAGAAGGAAAGTGAGGTCTGAACTAGCTTTTAGTCAGGGCTGTAGGATTCATACAGGCCCTCTTGGTGTTTGGGCCACAGCTTCAAGAAGTCCTGAGTAGCCACTGTCAGGGCCATCTTTTAGACCAACACCCCATTACTCACAGACAGCAAAGAAAAACAGGGAAAAAACAAAGCATTTAAGGATAGGTAGGATTTAAGAAATCTGTAAATTCAGTACTGCATTCAGATAGAAAATATTTTATCAGTGTATCTATTTCTGTAAGTTCTCTTGATGCATTTTTAGTACATTTTGAAAATGCCTGCTTTGTGTACTTTTTAGTCAAATTAGCACCATATGCCTACAAGTGGGTAAGGGATTCAAGCAAAAAATTATGGGAAAAAAATCTTTGTGTGAAAAGGATATATTAGAAAAAAATAAAGAAAAAGTAAAGCTGAGCAGTGAAGTCATATATTTTATGATAATCCCTCAAATTTAGTTAATCTATTGTTAGTGGCTTTTTAGTGATTTATGAACTCTGCTTGACTGGGGTGAAAGCTATAACATAAACTTGATGGTAAAAAGGTCAGTATTAGAAAGGTCTAGGTGTGGTCTAAGAAGTCACAATTCAAAAGATTGCAAACAAAAAGGTAGTACACCATCTGTGAGTGTAGAGTCTTGGTATCTGATTTCAGTTTACTTGCATAAAACACTGACATCAGAATCACGCCAAGTTTAACTCACAAAGTCAGGAACTTCGAGTTCCTCTTGCAAACTTGGCTGTGTCAGGAAATCTCTCTCTCCATTATTCAGAATAGTTGGCAGTCTCTCATTAAAAGGGGCCCAGAACTGGCAGAGCGAAGGAAATTCAGGTCAGAAAGAAGGCACATTCATCAGCTGATCCTTCTGCAGAAGGCTGTACACTGCTTGCTACAACAGGCTCAAATTGCTGCTCTGCCTCATTAAATAAAAGGTCCAGTTGAACTTAGAAAGCTTGGCCACAACACTCTTGTACCTATTACATGCTTTGTTTACCAGTGCCCAAGAACTGTTCCTAACCTAGATGGCACAGTTAAACTGTGGCTGGTGCACTTAAACTGGTCATCACCACAAATGCCTGCTTATTTTCCATGATGACCTCAAAGTCCCTGGGGACTCACTGTGCTTTCCATTGTTTACGCAGAGCTCTGGGCTGCTTTTTCTTAGTGCTCCAGCAAGACCCAGGAGAACAGAACATGCTTTATCTGCCACTGGTAAAGAGATGAAACATTAGTTAGGGTTTACCAAGCATAAAGTGGCCTAAAAAAACCAACCCTGTAAAAAGCAAAGAAGCAATAATACAAGGATTGTAAATAATCATCAAACTAGGTTATTTTTAAATTACTTATTGTGAATTTCTGAATTAACAGGTATGTGTTGATGTGTAACAGGTATGCTACAAAATGTGTGAAATATGGAAATAGCCTAACAAAACTACCTTCAATAACACCATGAAACTGCAGTTAAAATATTGCTGTAGATATTACTTTAATTTGGTAAAAAAAATGTAACTATAAAAAGATCACATTGTATATTCATTGGGTCTTTCGGATGCAAGTCTTCTACTTTTGTGATTTCAGTGAATCATGCAAAAACTCATATTAAGTGATACTTTTAAAATCAGTGTAATCATTATGTGCAATCTCCATATAATATCCTCTCCCTGCTTCTAATATTAATCAGAGAGCTTCTGGTATGCGCTGCTGAATACCAATTCTTCTTGTGATTTCAGGCACTGTGGGAATTAACTACATCTCAGCTAAATTTTATAAATCAGGTTTAGAAAGGTCCAAGCATTTTCAAATACATTTATGTACTAGCTTAACTAACGTGGTTTAAAACCTGAATTTTAGTTTGAAATTGTATATATATTTATGTATAGGTCTGGATGACATATCAAAAATGCTTATATAATGTGCATATATTATATTATATTATATTATATTATATTATATTATATTATATTATATTATATTATATTATA
>NC_031770.1:87171499-87173275 GCF_001522545.3 Parus major
ATATTATATTATATATTTTGTTTATATTATATATTATATATAGTATATATTATATATAGTATATATTATATGTTATGTTATGTTATGTTATGTTATGTTATGTTATGTTATTTATAAATGTGACTATACATTACTTGGATGCTGGGGTATAATTTGAAAAGTCACTTTTGGATTTGATCCAAAAAAAAACATATTATATGACATCATCTTCAGTTTTGCAGTATAGAGATAAGCACGTGGATCCATAAACATCATCCAGAAGTACTGGTGGCTTCAGCCTGACCCATAAGGCTGACCATCCTGTGACACCACCAGGAAGAACAAAGACTCTCCAAAGGGGCAGTCCCCAGAAAGTTCACAGGATAAGCAGGAGCTGCTGGGAAGTAGCAAGTAGGGAACACCTCTGCTTCACTCTGAAGCTTAGCTCTTCCTTTCACTTGGGATACCAGTGTATTACAAAATTAAAGAAAATCAGAACATAGATCCATGCACTGATACTTGATCATCTTTACAAATAAATTATTACAATATTCCCTGACAAATATTTGGTCTGTGACAATTATTGTTTTCCTAAACAATTCTTTGGTGTATTTAGGGACCTAGAATAATCTTTGGATCACTTCCGAGTGGTCATCTGCATGCAGCTGTACTGTTCTGGAAAGTAATAAAAGTTTGATGATAAAATTGTGACCATGCCAGGTCACTTGGCCACAAGACCAAGTAACAGGCCCAGAAGTGTTTACCTTGTTAGTGTATGTTAATTCTTAAAATTATTTTCTGAGATTAAAGGCCTGAAAGAGCAGTCTACATTGACCTAAAATGTCAAGTGTGACATGATCTGCATGTACCAAGGACTGAACCATTCACTTGAGAAGGGAAAAATTTGAGTCACTACCTGGAGGGCTCCTTTTCAGCCTATGGAAATTCAAGTCCACACTTCTTGCTTGAATTATATTATTTGGTGTCATCTGGATTCTATTATATTTTATATTAAGCAGATTTCTTGTTGTCTTTTCTTCACCTTTTTCCTTGAGTTTTGGGGCTTTATTTGATTGACTGGTTGGTTGATTTTTTGGTGTTTTATATTTTTGGAGGGATTTGTGACTGTTTTTATCTGATATAGACGCATTCCTGTGGGAGCATGAGTTGTAAACACAAAATTTTACCTAGTCACTGACTTCATATTCTGTCAATTCCTTAAGAAATTAATTATTTTGTTTTACCCACCATTAAACTAAGGGCTTCTGATCTTCTACTCATTTATCTGAACAGAAAGTAATTAGCCTACCTTTTTCTCCTATAGATGGTATGGTTGCCCATTCACTGAAGATATTCTGGAGGAACCCATGCAATGAGGGTTTTTTTGTTGTTTGGTTTGTTTTGGCTTTTGCTATCTGTTTTAATCTTAATTTCTTTCTTTGTTTCTTTCTACTTTTTAGGTTGCATTTTTGATGTGCAAGTTCGCACCAGCCTTAATCAAGGGTTTAAATCACCAGGAACTCCAGAAGGACACCCCAATTCTGGCCGCAGTGTTGGACAATGCAAAGATTCCCCATGCAGTTTAATAAAATGCAGAAATGGTGGCAAGTGCATAGAAACTGGCTCTACTGTTTAGTAAGTCTATATGTGTATATATATTTTAGACACAGCGTAGACTGTCTCTATACTAATAACTATGGTAATTTATTGTGTTCATAACAGAAGGAGGCAGAAGAAAAGAGAGAGAAAGAGAGAGAGAGAGAAAGAGAGAAAGAGAGAAAGAGAGAGAAAGAGAGA